>NW_026086826.1:14785000-14937500 GCF_022539395.1 Myiozetetes cayanensis | reverse complement strand
GGAAATGCCAAATCCAGATATATGAATTTCCCCTTTTTTTTTTTTTTTTTTAAAATACATCACTGATCAGTCCAGGGATGGCAAAATTAATAGTAATGAGCTAATTACTATACCAGCTGCCTACAAAGAGGGGTCCTGTAGGCAGACTCCTTCTGCCCATTTGCCTGCTGGTTAAACCACCGCTCTAGAAATTATAAACCAAAACTTTTTTCCCTTTATAAACATCTATCAGCGTCACCTTTATATGGCCCACAGCGCCAACACTGCCTGACTTTTAAGTTCTCAAAATCCAGCCAGAATCTCCCCTAGCACATTATAACACATTTTACTGGCTGGAGCAGGGTAAAACACAGCCGTCTCCTCAAACGGATGGCTGCTGAGCTCCAGCAGCCTCTGCACGAGGCCGGGCACACCATCTGTGTGCCCCCCAACGTCCGAAGCCCGTTCACAACTGCCAGCCCTTTGAAAAGCCAGCCTGTTTCTCTGATTGATTCACTTTTTAATGAACTGGGAAAGCCTGTGAACTTAAACCCTGACACCTCCACCTCCCTCCCGTCCTAGCCATCCCTGCAGCAATGTACTGATTATATTTCAAGTTATTATGGGATTAATACAGCTGCCCCCGGTGCCTCTTTCCCCTGAACTTCATCAATAAAAGTTGTGTACTACTCTTACTCCAGTTAGCTCAGTTTATTCCTGAATCTCTCCCTATAACCTGTGATGTGTCGGCAAGGCTGTATCATATCAGCCCGTCAAAGCTGCCAACACTGCCAGCGTTTAAAACCTACTTGTGTCACGGCCTTGCATAAGCTTTGTGTATTTAAGAGGACATCTTGAGCTTTGCTATGCACTGTATCAGCTCTGTAAGTGGGTAGCACATACTTAGCACTATTAAAAATAATGAAATAAGATAATCCACCAAAAAAATTAAATAGATTGTGCCACTGTCATCTTTCTTTGAATTCACAGTAGAGCTATAAAAAAATGCTCTACACAGGCAAGTTCAGTAGAAGAAAAAAAAGGGTGAGGGGAGCAAAAGATCTGGGCCGGTACAATCCAGTTTTTCACCACCAGCATGTCTTTATACAGTACAAGCTCCAGGTTTACTTTTTTGTTGGTGTTATAGGTTGGGGGTTTTCCCCCCGCAAGGATCCTATTTTCTAAAAACATCATTAAAAATTTAATTAACTGGCTTATTCTTTGGAAAGTCTGCAATTGTTTACAAAAGAATTGCCACACAAGCTGCCACCTTCGACTGTGTTGAAGCAGGAAGTTATGCTCTTGTTTACAACTGCGCATCAATTCCACAATATATTTAGTTTTGGTACAAGTTACATATAAAAGTCTTACTGAGCTTAATGTTGCAGCAAATAACACATATAGTAAGCGAGTAGGATTTATCACTGGCTGTAATGTCATAGCACATATTCTAAATATATACGGTGAATGATATATACACATGCACAAGCAAACAAAATGGTACTATATTTAGTTTAAGAAGTGATGAATTGTGCTTGCTTTCATTATTGTCATTTTGTGTGTAGGAAAATGGAGATCAAGCACATCCATGCAAAGGGCGGCTGGTTGGGATCGCATCCTTTCAGCAGCACACTCACCGACGAGCAGGTTAGAGAAGAAACAGCGCTTTGCTACCCATGGCACAAGACAGGTAGTCCCTCAGGAGTGAGGGACCCAGTGTGGATGCTGGGATACAAACAAACTCCACGGACTCCCAAGATGCTCCCAAAAAGCACAAAACACCTATCCAACTAAAACACTTCCCCCAAGATGTTTTATTCAAGCTTTTTTCTTAAAGAAGGAAGTGGAAATTTTCTCTTTTAAATTCGGTTTTCTTCCCTCTCTCCCCACCCCCCCCTTTCGATCTCTCCCATAAACACAGAGGCCAGAAGGCTATGCTTAAATAATTCATCTACAAATTTGCAATATCTTTTTGAACTATAGCAATTAAACGGAAAATAGAAAAATCAGCTCAGCATCCTGTTTGGATGTAATTAAAGGTATAATCTGTTCCATTTGAATACTTCAGTGCTTACCCTTCTTAAAACAACAAATAAGAATAGTAGCTCATTTGCAATATGGTTTTTTTCAAGTCAGCTAAAAAGACTAACTGATGAAGCAAGAATAATAATTCTTAAATGTGGCATAAGCACAAAAATACCAACTACAGCTTTCAAATGATTGCTGCGGATCTCAAGTCTGATGAAAGTTCAGGAACAAGGGGTATAAGCTTTATGGCAAAACACTGAAGTCTTCCACTATTTGGTATCAGCATCTCGATATGGCTGATATAATTACCTATCAAATACATCAGTGGAATGAATATCAGAGGATGGCATATCAGCTCAGTCTTTTAGGCACTGTTTGATCTTAAGGTTTTTTTCTAAGAATAAAAGACAAATACTGCATTCGTTGCCCTTTTGTTTTCTATAAGCAGTTGAAGATTTTACAGCACAATAAAGTTAGCCTATTAATGGCTGGCTTATGAGTTTTAGCTGGATTTTTACCCTCCTGCTGGACATTTCTTCACTGCTCAAAGAAATTGAAGTCAGGTGTAAAGTTAATATCTGCCTTGTTCATTTATTCATATTGTAAGCAATCAAGATTTCCCCAAATCACAGGGCAATCTCTTGCCTTTCGAGAATTAATATAGGCCCTGTTCTCTCAATTTAGTTTAACAAAACAACTGGCATAAGTTCAATGGAAGCGATGATTATTCTGAGAGGTTATGGCGAACCACAGAAGTTGTTAGCGAGGAGTTTGCTTGTAAGATCCCCTAAGAGGAAAAGTATATGGATATTTCAAAATGTAATTAACAGCATATCCCAACAATGTGAGAAAGAAACATTGTCTGGTTTAGCTGCAGAGGAACCTGGCTGTCCAGGGAGAGCTTTGGCTTGCCCGGCAGGCACCACTCCCTTAAGAGCAAAGGACAGGATGAGCACCAGAGGGGACCACTCACTGCTGCTGAGAAAGCTACCTGGGCAGGCTCTGTCCATGGGGGCTCCCTTCATGCAGCCAATCTCACTGTGCTCATCAGCACAGCTCCCTCGTCACGGGCATTTCACTGGGTCCAGGACCCAACCAGAAAGAGTAACTTTTTTTCAAAATGTCAATTTTCTCTCCACTATACTCTCTCAAAAAAATTCTTTTGGGACAGGAATGTCTCAGGCATCCTTTTGGTCTTAATGGTATGGTTTGTGTGACTGTTTCAACAAAATTGTTGAGGGTTTTTTGGTTTTGTTTGGGTTTTTTATTGTTAAATATGTAGCAGTGAATAAAAACAATTCTAAAAAGCAAAATACTCTATTTTTTAAACATTTTGATCATTAAAAAAAAATCGATTTTCAAGCTCAGCATCTGTAAGCTGAGGTGAATAATGTAGCAGAGAACCAATTTAAACAGATAAAATGCTGACAAAAATGTGCGAGCAATATTACACATGGGAACAAAATGACACAATGGTCTACAAGGCCTCTATTACAATAGTGAGTATGAGAGAAGTTTAAGCTCAAATTTGTTGAAAGTTAGCACCTATTAAAACTTCCAGCCTTTCTGGGGGTGCATGCTTTACTGTTTGAAAGCCCAGGCTCTCTTCAGGACCAGCCCTTCAGGGGCATGAACCCCACACAGGGTTTCTCAAGCATCACCCTCCTGTGGGGGCCTTCAATGGACAAGCCAGAGGTGAGTGGGGCAAAAAAAGCCCCAGGGGAGCCACCAGGCAGGACTGAGGCTTACACCCCCTTACCATCTTACAGCCTATTGCCTCCCCTGAGCTGTGTAGCCTCCTGCACACCAAAAACATTTCTGTGAACTTAACGCCAGAACTACTGTTAAAAGAAACATAACAACAAAACTGACTTGTTAAAAATACCCACAGAGGATGAGGGGAAAAAAAAAATTCCTCAACACAGTGGTCTGTCTCCAGTAAACAGGACTTTTTTCAGGTCTTGGGCTTAGACATAAGACCACTCTACCTCAGGTGAATGAATTACTGTCAGCTGGGCCATTTTCACTGAGGTTTAAGAACAGGCCATTTGCCAGGAGCCCAAAGCCTGCACAGCTGGCACGTATCATGTTGTCTTCTATCCTGTTGTATCATTTATGTAGAATGGTATGGCTGCTCAGCCGGTGGCACGCGGGCCTTTGTTACCCATGTGCCTCCTGACACAGCAGTTTGCCCTGCAGCAATCACCTACCCCATGGGTCATACTCCAGGACTAGGACCCAAGCCGTTTCACTCCCATAAGGGACATCTCTTAGAGACAAGAACCTGTGTCTAAATGAAGCAATGCTTATCTCATGCATACCACAGGTGTGATGTCATCCCCTCTGGCAGAGGAACCAGGATGTCTACAGCCTTCACTGTACAAAAATGCAGGAACTAAAGTTAACACGTCTCAGACTTCGTTAAAATGTGATGATATTTAAGAAACACAATTACCACTACAAAGTTAATTCCTCTTCGAGTTCTTACAAACAAGTTTTTAATTTGCACCAAAAATTTAAATTTCAGATTTCAAGTCAACCATGAATGGTACAAGCTTGGTCAAGGACTCCAGGCATCGGCTGGTAGGTTCTGTAAGGCCTGGGGGCAGGAGCACTGTGGCTTCCCAGGAATGTCACTGGCAAACAGTCACCAGCAGACCCCAGCACACACAGGTAAGCCGATGGGATTGCTGTGAACTGTCTCATCTGTTGTACAAGTGTCAAAATAATTGCCGTGTCAGATAAACTTTTGCTTTTTATTAAAAAACAAACCCCACCAAACTTATAAGGTAATTGATTGCTTTCTTCTAGTCTTTTATTAGTTGTGATTAAGGAGCTATAGTAGTCCTGTTTACACAGCTCTAACAAGTCAGGACCTGCAGTACGTTATTGGCTTGCGGCCCACAACTTGCCGTCCATTCTCAACAGAATCAATCTGAAGTTGAAAACATCCCCCGTAGGAAGCGTACACATCCCTGCTCACACAGGAACAGAAACAGTAATAACTTCAGGTCCTGTAAGTTGCAAGTTCAACTTACAGAGATCAGCCCTGACTTGTCATTGCTCTCAGCATGTTCGTGATGAGATCAGAGCACTTCACAAAGGACTCATACTTCCAGCTTGACAAGGGACATAGGTGAGCGTGTAACACTCCACTGTTACTCACCCCTCACTGCAGAAATGAATCGAGAGCTCCTCGCTGTTTAACATGCAGTCAAAGCACTGCCAATCTAAAATGGCTGATCAGTAATACTTTAATTGCAGTTTCATAGAAACAAATTGCTATTTAATTGCAATAAGCTTGTCTGTGGCTTAGCTGGACTGACAATAGGCATCCACCTGGTAGTAATAGTAACGAGCAGCAACAAGGGTTATCTGGTACTGCACATACGGGAGGCTCAGGCGGTGCCATCAGACCTGGAACACATAATTTTACATATAATACTTAAAAAAAATTATATACATAAAATGTCCTAATCTCAATTGTATCTGTTATTTTAATAGAGCTGTTCAGAACGTAGATCTTTGCAAAAAGCCTCACACTTGACATACAACTACCAGCCAAATAATTTGATAAAAAATTTAAATTTTGAAATCACAGAATCAGGTTGGAAAAGACTTCTGAGATCATCAAATCCAACCTATGACCTACAGTCACCACCATGCCAACGAGACCATGGCACTGAGTGCCACATCCAGTCTTTCCTTAAAACTTATTAAGGGACAGTGACTCCATCCCCTTGATAGCAAGGCATACTATGCCAGTATCTGAGTTGAATTTTTTTTTTTTAAATATTTACCCCAATATTAGATGATGATCAGGGTTAACTAACAGGAAAAAAGGGAGACAAACTCAGTGTGGTTAATATTCTAAAGATGTGACTTAATTTCCTAGGCTTCATTTTGGTAAGACATTCTCATTTTATATTTCATAAGATACTGCATAACCTGTTAAAATATTTAAAGATAAATCATGTAGGACTGAAAAGACAGTATCTTGTTGCAAACAGAATTTGGTTTGGAAAGGCTTAATGTCCCACTGCCTGCCAGGATGCGTAAATCTCATAACTAGACAGCTGGATAGGTAAAAACATTAAACCCATTTAGAGGGCAATCTTTTTACAAAATTGTTTCATTAATAAGAGTGACAATTTATATGATTGAGACGTTTAGATGCAGTATAGACAGAGCATTTTATCCAGGTTCATGAGGATGATTTCAGATTAGTAGTATTTCCTTTGATTCTTTTTTTAACATTTATTTTTGAAAGCAAGAGAAGCTCTTACTAAATGATTATTTGTATGACTTTTCAGCAGCACTAAATGCAGAGGGTGTATTTCAGCCTCAGTGTAGCAAATATATGTGATAAAAGGTGAACAAGTACGTGTTTTTCTTTACAGATCTCCTTAAAAAAAAGTGATTTTTCATAAGAGAACAAATCTAAGTGTTTCCAGTAGCCTTCTCTCCACACCTACCATCCCCATTAGAGCCTGTTTTATTGTCTGAAATGCCTCTGGTTTCAAGAAAGTGTTTTACCTAAAGCAAGAATACTACTTAAATATGTTCTATTGTATATTCATAGCTCCATTAGTCCTCCTCCAATTTAGCACATCAAAGCAAAGGCTTCATCACTTGCATGTGGATTATGCTAACATGAGTGACATTTGTAATCTTATAGGTCTGCAACTTAAGAAATGCTTTTAAAGTAAGCTATTAAATAGGTAGCTGTGCTTTACAAATGAGTCATATAATAGTTTATTTAAAGCTGTTAACGAACTTCAACCTCTACATCACTAAATGCAATACTACATTACTTACTAGAAGTTATTAGCTATCTTCTTAGCACTTCTAGGTTATATTGGACAACCAAAAATCTGTACATGTTAGATTTAAACACTGTACCTTGAGTGCTTATACTGAAAGAACAGAAAAAGATGTCTACAGTCTCACTAATACTTGAATTTTATATTCATGTGACTTCAACTGTCTTTTCAAAGATACTGAAGCAGCACAATTTGCAGGACTACCTAAAGACTTTAATGCCAGATCAAAAAGCTTAAAAACTTATTTAAAATACACATTAGGTGCATTTAATTTTAAAAAAATCAGTCATTTATGCTGTGCTTTATATGTTATGCAAGTACTCTTTGTCTGTACTGTCTGATACTGTACATTACTGCATTTTCTGTTCTCTGAAACAGTGCTTCTTCCTCAAGCACTGAAGTGTTAAAAGAAGTTCAGCTGCCCATCAACATACTAGAGGTCATGAAGTAGAATTTGAAACAAAAATATCTGCTGTCAGTTGTTTAGACAAACAAATCTATAATCAGATTTTTTGTGTATCGCCATCACAACAAAAATAATTCACGCTCACTCTGTAACCAAGCATGCTGATCAGAGAACATCTTCTCAAAAACAGAATTAAAAGAGATAACATAATGATGTGTTCCAACTGTATTAGTTTCCTATAAAAGTAGAGTAGTTGTTAATATTGATTTGCTGTTAATTGCAGCAGAGGCACATTTGGTGCTTGCAGTTTCCTGACTGAAGGCATATAATGCACAGCATAGATCCATATTAAGATTCTTGCTAAACACGTGAAATGTCAGATTTTTTTTCTTCAAAATTATTTTGCACAGCTCTACCACCAAGCAGCTGATGGCAAAAACGCAAAAAATGAAGTTGCTCTCTTTCTAAGATTAGAGGTGGCTCTGTTGCTTTGTGGGGAGGTGGTTTTTGTTTGTTTGCTTTCAGAGAACAGATCATATTTGAGATCAGCCAGTTCTCAGAAATAGCCCAGGAAACATGTTTTTCTTTCCTTAAGTTTATCAGTGTTGCAAAGTTAAATCTCTTACCACAGCAAACACAACTTTACGTTGTTCAGATCAGAATAGCTATTGTATTCCTTTTTATGAATACTCAATTCTAGTGCTCAGCATGAGGTACAAACCTTTCTCTGGTTTTTATTTTTTTGACCTCCTGTGGTATATACATACCCTCTCGTGCTTGCAAGCTCAGAGACACATGCACAGCCTTAACGCAGGTGATTCTGAAGGGCGGAAATTATTAGAAAGATACCTCAGTACCCATGTGTGTACCGAACTCACTGCAATGTGAAGTACAATGCACTTGCTGTCACCAGAATTAAGAATCTCCATGAAAAATAATTTTGAAGTTGTGCTCTGCAGCTTTGCCAAAAGTAATGCAGTCAAGTAGTTTAACGTATTCTTTACTGGCATAAGAAAAAAAAAAAAAAAAACCAAAACCAAAAAGCTACTTTTAAAGGTAATTGACAATTAAGGTAACAACTATGTAAGACAGAGTTGTGGAATAATGTTTTGAATGTAATTTAAAAATAAATTAAAAAAAAAAAGCAAAGCTTCTAAAACCCGTACTCAATTCAGTTTTGTTTGTTTTACTTTTTATTATTTAAATACACCATACTAGAGCAAATGTCTCTGAAAATATCACAAATAAAAGATTTTTCTTCATTCAGCAAATTAGAAGTAGGTGAAAATTTCTACACAGTAGCTGCTATGAGCCTGACTTTTTTTTCTTTTTTTTCTTTTTTTTTTTTTGCCATGGGAAGTAGCAACATTAGGACAAAAACACTTACATGCATACATACATTGTATTTTACAGAGATACAATAAAAGTGTTTGTGATAGAATATCACAAAAGCCACATCTTTTATCTCATGTTCAGTTTGATTGAAACACATTTCCTTACAACACTTAAATATACAAAGAGCAAATAGAATGTTGTTAAGGTAAAACACAGGGTACAAACTGGCCAGTGCCCTGCTAATTGTTAATGAGGGTAGAAAGCAGATTTCAATGCTTCTTTTAATTAGCTTCATTAGTCATCTTCCCCTCCCGCCCCCCCCAAAGATGTCCTCCGGTGGATCTTTTTTCATTTTCTCTACAGTCTCCCATTAGCCCAGGTTCATGGAGTCCTTAATGTTCATATTCAGTCATTTTAATACACCAATAAATGTGGGAAGGGCAATCAAGAATAAAGAAGGTGCAATGGTATGGAGCTGGCATTGATGCTAGCTACAAAGGTGACTTGTCTACTTGGAGACATGGGATCCATCTGTGATGAACAAAATTTGAGATGAAGGCACGCATTCTGCATTACTCTGACCTTTTAGCAGACCTGTAAGAAATAAAAATGGGTATCTTAGCTAAATTTGAGATAGGAAACTACAACATGACTGCTTCTGTCTTTTCCTTATTCACTAATCTCTTTTTTATTAGACTACTCCCCAACTGTGACTTCATTAAGGCTTTCTACACTATCCATTCACACTGCTAATGTTTTAACTTCAAATAGCAAAAAGCAAACATTTTCCACAGTTTCACTACTAAAAAAAGCAGACGGGGAAAAAAAAAGAAGCGTCTACAACAAGAAAAAAGTGTACTTTCTGGTAACAAATCGTACAGTGAATAAGGTGGTTTTTCTGGGCCTCCTTTAAAAGGGAAGAACCATTATGCAATGCCTTTGAAGAAGCAAGTAATATGATCTTATAATTGGAAGAAATAGTGTGTAAAGCAAATACAAAGTACAGCCAATATCCTCCCAAGGCAACTTTGGCTAATATGCTGCATTGCACAAGAGCTAAATATAGATATTTCAGGATTCCCCCCCCCCCATTTAAATTCCTCATCTGGTACGTTAGTTAATGTTACATAAACATTTTAATATATGAAGTCAAACATGTGCTTTCACACTGGTGTTAATGAATTGTGATAATTAAAAGTGTCTAACTCAATAAAAATCTAAACTTTCATGGGTAAAATAGAAATGATCATCCATAGTCTTCAAATACAATCTGTTTGCAATTACCAAAATGAAATAATATATATTAGATTTTTATGGCTTTTAAATGACATTTTGCGCTTCCCAGGAAGTTCTTTTTTCACCCTTTCTCTAAGTTACTAAAAGCCTGAGGTCTATTAGTAACTGCAACCCCCCACTTTCAAGCTAATTAAAGTAGTAGAGGCTTGGAGGTTTAATTCCCCAGAGCTGAAGCTCAGTGTGAGAAAGGTAATTTGTCTGTCCAGAACAAAGATTAGGGAGCAGCCAGCAAGCATATTTAATAAATGAGCATCAAATATCTTCTACTATGGACACAGACAACACCAATTATGTAACTACAAGGGAATTGTTGAGTGATATGTAAACTAGGAGATTTTTAAGATCTTCTCAAAGAGATGTAATATAACTCATACTTTATTTAAAAGTACAGAAGCTGAAGGCAAGCATTTGTTATGAACATTGCCTACTGGTGGAAAATTTACACTTTTAGTAGGTGGTAACACTGTTGCAAACACGAAATTCTAGAGGAATACTTTGAGTACCAAAAAATGCATAGAGAATTCTTGGCAATACAGCCCCTTCAAATGAAACAGCACACAGGACATCACAAACCAAGTTTGCACCCTTCAGGCAAGCAGTACCAAGTTTAGAGAGAACAGGGTTTTTTCCAAACTACATGGCAAGTAATGGGAAGCTATAATATAATGTGTGAATTGCCTCAGGGAGGCAAAAGGTGGGAATGGTCAACATCAGGGCATTTGCCTCCTTAAAAAGAAGAGCAAGTTTTTAAACCAAGTTAGGCCACGGAACCCTTTCTGCCTGCACCAGTCACCTGTAAATTGTATTAAGACAACAGTAAGTTCATAACTCTCACCTTTACATGCGCAATGAAAATGTGTTTTAATGCTGGGAGTATGTCTCAATTTTTTTGGTTAAATAAAAAACCTGTGGATATTCTGCTATGTCTATAATCTCTAGTGCTAAAAGAACTGGGAGACTGAATTGATCTTTAATGCTTAATAAAAAGTATCTGTTACAGCCAATTCTGTTACAGTGGAAGAACATTTTTAATCAGTGGCCCTAAAACATGCAGCTTGCTGCAAAACATCTCTGATGTTATAACCTTT
This sequence comes from Myiozetetes cayanensis, assembly GCF_022539395.1. NCBI lineage: Eukaryota > Metazoa > Chordata > Aves > Passeriformes > Tyrannidae > Myiozetetes > Myiozetetes cayanensis. The sequence goes on along the minus strand of NW_026086826.1, from coordinate 14,926,545 downwards.
AGACTGTTAAAAAAGCAAAATACAAAGCATAACTCTCCTGGTACCTGCCCCTGTAGCTTCCAAAGTTCTAGAAACCTGACAAATCCATGAATTATCAACTTGTCTCCTTAGCTATATTTCAGTTTTCTGGGGCTTGGCTGCTCTGCAATTCCCTTTGAAAACCAATAGGAGAACTTTGACCAATTTATAGAGAGATTGTATTATTAAAAAAACCCAAACAAACAAAAAAAAAACAAAAAAACCCCACTCAAACTCAATAATTTCTCCCCTCAATCTTCTCCCTAATACCTGCTCATCTGCCTCAGCAGTGACTGCAGCAACGCCGTTAACAGGCGGTGACAGGAACTAATAAAAAGCTGTTCTATTTTCTCTGCATTTTGCTTCTACCAGGTGCCTACAGTCAGGAGCTCTGCAAGCCCAGTCCAGTTTCACTTCTCTTTTCCATGTTCTATGTTCCTCATCATGTCTACAGCTTTTATTGCAACTAAATCATTTTTATGTTTTGCTAAGGCATAGTAAGAAACTGATAAAACTAAATGACAATTTAGACACCTATTTGAAGTTACATTAAACTTTACATTCGTAGAAGACAAGTGGATAAACCACTCTCAGAATGGCAAACCTTTTACTGCAGTGTATAAAGATGAATGGTTTTACCTATATTTTGAAATGGGATACCTATAAATATTCATTTAACAGAATCACTGCTAGCTAGTCTATATTACAGATTTGTTTCATTAAAATTCACAACAGTATAAATCTATGAATCTTTAACTGTATTTGTACTTCCTTGAGAAGAGGCGGCACATTCTCCTCCAATCTTAATTATCTTTGTTCTGCCTAACTATATAGCATTTTTGTACTCAACTCTCTCATCACCTCGATTGACAAATTAAGTAAACAAAAAGGTCCACGTTTTATTTTGATGTAATTACATTCACTGTATAAGATTTTAAAGAATACTTAAAATTAATCAGTAAATTTATGCACAGAAAAAAAAGCAAACACAGATATTGAAATGTAGCAACATAACAAAAAAAAAATCATGTAACTTAAAGAACAGTTTCTGTTTTCTCGGACATATTTTTTCACTGACTACAAGCACTACAAAAAATATACTGTATACTAAAGAATAGATCAGCCTAGCATTTGTCCCAGATTTTTTTTAATCTTCCAAATTCCTACTTGCAGATAAATGTTATTTTTTGTGATCCTTACAGACATTAATGAAGTTCCTATTGTAAATCTATAAAGAATTACCAACTGAAGTGTGCACTTTTTGTTTCATTGCAATAACTCAGTGCTGTGTGATTGCCTGGGTTAATGATGAAAAAGTCAAATATACTATCAGAGCTGATGGAAAAATCTATCACCAATCTGAAATTAAAATTCATCTGTGGTCAATAAGATTTAATATCCATGCAAGTGGCGCTGTAAAGAGTAAATGAATCAATGTCATCAATACATAATCAGTATGAAATATGATGTGAATAAAATTATGTGCAAGAGTCATACATCCACTCTTTTCTGGACCAGGGTGGAATGAACAGTCTCTTAACTCAAGGTTGACAGTAATTGTTACAAATTAGGCACAGCAGTTATCAAAATGCACTCACTTGCATAGCTTTAGGACTTATTAAGGAGATTAAAATAGATCTAAAACTATCTAGTTTCAGAGTTACAAGACAACTGTTGATCAGAAATTTTTTTCTTCTTCTTCGCTATATGATTTGTACAGCCATTATTTACTCATTTAGCTAGAAACCAAGAGCTATCAGCCACAGAGATATACAATCTCTAGTTGAGCTATTAGTGTTATGGAGCGATAAGAAAATAGCATTTTGATTTTTAAATCTGAGTTATGACATACAAACCAGACAAGAAAATACTTCTGAAAGAGTATCCCAGCATGCTTCCTCAACTAAAATCTTAGTAATTAGGTAAAATACATTGGTTTAGTCCAGGAACCTTCTCTTTACAAGATATTTATTTCCACATTAAAGGATCTAATTTTCCTCCCTCAGAAACCTGCTCTCTTGTAGCCCTTAATTTCAAGATTATAAAGTAAAATACTTCTCTTTCTTAGGAGTTCGTATTAATGTACGCTCTCCATTTCGCTTTGTACATAAGGAGTTCAACAGCTGTACAGATGCACGTGCACAAACCAAAATAAATTGACTCACCCTATATGCCACATTTAAAAGGTTAGTATTTTCTCCCCACACCCTGTGCCTAAATAACTTAAGGCAAGTTCAGCTACTTAAAGGTCTCCTTGCAGGGGTGGGGAATGTCCACTATTAGAATGAAAAGAAATTGATCTTCATTTAGCTCTAAGAAAGCTTATTAGTAATTGTGGAGTATTCACCTTCTGGTCTGGCAGTAGTGGATTACTCTGAAGTGAATTCAAATGGCCATTGATGAGAGCTGTAGGTCTATCATGTTCACAAAATAAACTGCCATTGATGTAGTGAAACCGATCTCCAGGGACCAGGCGATTCCGGCAGGTAGAGCATGTAAAACACTGAAAAAGGAAAGAGACAGCAAGTGAAACTACAGCACAAATTAAGTATGCTGCAGGTTTGAAAATTACACTTCAGAGACTGCAAGTACAGTTGAGATATGGAGCTGCTTGGTTTCTAGTTCTCCAAATATGGCATTAGTCTTACCTGTTGGGACTATGCAGTACATAACTCAAGTATAGTTTTACCGATTATGAGGGAACAAAGCTACACACTAAGGGAAGCTTTATAATAGATACTCATATTTCTAGTTATTTTTTTGCATTTCATTCATAAGCAGATGTAGATTTTACAGTAAAGAAGCAGGGCAGTACTAATCAGCTACTAAAAAAAAAAAATACAGCAAAACCCCTCACCTTAAGATGATAGACGTTGCCCTGTGCCCTCATGACCAGCTCACTAGCAGGAATGGACTGTCCACAGGCACTGCAAGCACCACTATTTCCAAATAACCTGAAACAGAGGTGATGATCATGAATAATTTAATACACAGAAGACTCTCAGCATTTTTGCACATCACTGCCATGGTTTATTACACAACTATTTTAGACTTCTGACCCCTGTCTTCCAACTTGCTTACATGTCATAATACGAAAAAGTATATTTTTGTGTAACAACTGGTAGCTTCACCCTACCCTGGATGTGGTTACACAGGATTTAATCAGAAATATTGACTTACACCTCTAGAAACACAAACAATTCTGTACTACACACATTTTATCAGATTACTGGGTTCATCATAAAAAAAAAAAAAGATACAATTCATGACTGGAGTTTAAATGCATTGTGTCCTTGAAATTATATGAAGAACTCTTTTGTACTTTAATCATATCTTGAGATATGAGTCATCAAAAGGGTTAAGAGGATTTGATTGTATATCTAAGAAGACATCATGCTCAGTGTATTGAAACTCCAGTAAACCTCCATCAGTGCAGAGTTTCCATTAGAAACTCTCTGCTATCCAGGTTGATATATAATGTGTATGGGTTAACCTTTTCAATCATGGTGTCAACACTTTAGATTTGCCTCTGCTCATCTCTTTCATCCTAACCTTCTCTCTCTCTTGATAATGAAATGCTTGCTCCAACTTCCCTCTATCTGCTCCTGAGTCCACAATTTAGATTACTTCATCTCTGCTAGCAACAAACTGAATGAAATTTCGATTTGAGCAGAAAGTAATTTACCGGGATCTGGACCCATTTGTCATCATATCTCTCTGGGTGTTTGCTGTATCACTGCAGTTTTCCTATGCAATCAAATGAGACCACAACATCTGCCATTGGGGGGGGCACACGCAGTGGGGGGAAGGGGGAATAGGCAGAAGAGTGGTGAAGAAAAATATATACATAATTCTTCAAATCCATTTAAAGGCACAACGCATCGATTCAAAACATAATACAATAATGATTATTGAGTTCTACTTTTACAGGCTGCGTTAGCTAGAATTAGAAAAACCTTTATTTGCTTTTGCGTGAGTCTCTAATAGACACAAATATTTATAAAGACTACCACAATTCATCTCACGGTAAAAAAGGAAACTGAACTAGCTGGCAGGGTCACAGACCCACTTTTCTGCACGATGGAAAACATAGTAATAGGATTTACAAATTAGTGTATTGGTGTCATAATAAATATTAATATTTGCATCTCCTTCCTGTCCAAATAAAGTCATAAAATTCTGTTTGTGTCAACCTAGGACACACATTACAACAGAATACCCGTAATCTGAATGATTGCAGTGTGCCTCTGTATAAAAATAATTGCTTTGAATTTTCAGAATCTGAGCTTGCAGAGGAGGCTTGTCATGTTCAAACTACTAATTTGCTGTCGCCACTTTATTGAAAATAGCCTGTAAGTTGTTATTAAATGTATCGACTGAACGACAGAGAGAGTAGTAAAACTGCCCCTTAAGATGGCTTTTAATAGGAAGCTGAGAAACAAATTTTGCAGCAGAATCGATTTGAAGAGTTCAATCAAAACTCCATTTCAAAACTAATTAGTCTGAGATCCACGACACATTGACACGTTCTTGCAGAATCACAGTGGTTACAAAGGGAAAGCTGAACTAATACATTGTCAGGACCTCCCGCCAAAGGGACTAAACTGTCTGGAAACTAAAGGTCCTTTATTAGGGCATCTTCCAAACGGGACCAGTTCTGAGTAGTTACATGATGTATCAAGGTTACTTCCAAAGCTTTGCAATATGCATTTTTCTTCCTTCATTGTTACTCGTAACCAAGTTGGCACTAGAAAAGGTGCACTGGAAAGGCTTCAAGAGGAGGCAGCAAGGCACTGCTACATTTCTAGAGCAAAGATACAAAAATCTAGGGTAAGGGGGTGGCACCAAGGGCACTGCTGGCTAGGGCGGAGTAAGAAAGACAAAGATGGACAGACAATGTTAGTTGTCCAGAGAATCTGAGCCTGGTGAGCGGTCTCCCACAACCCCCCTGCACAACTGCACCACCCAACTGCAAACACAGCTTTCGGAATGCTGATCTCATTGCACTACTTGTCTTCATTAAGCATTCATTGTTATACTATTCTCTCTGAACTAAAAGTGGTTGAATGTCTGTGAATTCTAATAAACAGAGTTGAACTAATCCAGAGGCTTTCCGCACATCCTAGGTTTTCCCCATGCATGTTTCCAGAACAATTCTGGTTGAGGAAGCCACTTCAGCTGAATATTCTGCTAAAAGTCCTAAAAATTACTTACAAACTCAGAACACCTTTCTACTTCTTCGTATTATTTAACAGGAAAATTAAGCTTATTTTTTCCTTCTCTACTCTTATGAATGGTTTTATTCTGTAACACCATTAACAGGAAAAGGTTTTATCTTTAAAAAAATTGTTATTCCTCCTTACCAGTAAAGAAAGTCTTCCACGGTAACTATTCTTTACTGAAAAAGTTGTTTCACATGGTTTCTGGGAGGCTGGAGAGCTAATTATCTAACCAGGGGGACTGTCCAGGACAGTATTTGATTTAAAAGGCTTGAGGCTTTAGGTGCTCAATTAAGTAGCTATCGGTCTCAGACTGGACTTTAATGGGCTCTTTTCTCTTTAACTGCAGCAATAGGTAGAGATACCCCAGGTCAGGCTAATTAAAGCCAGGGGACTCTTTAATTGTGATGACAGAATTGGTTTCAGTTTCCTCTTTGGGTCCTCAGTCCAAGAAGGTCATTAATATTTCAACATTTGGGCAATGCAATCAATCACAAACATCAAGAGGTTCCCTGTACGGACAAGGCAGCTCTTCTACACTTAGCAGCATTTTACTGAGCCACCTTAAATTAACTACTGTGTGGTTCCAACACAGCATTCCCCACACCCCCAAACACAGAAATGACCCTTGGTTTTTTTGGTTGGTGGGGATTTTTTGGGTGGGTTTTTTTTCAGAACTTTCTGTACAAGAGTGGGAATGAAAGCAGCGAGTTTCCCAGTTTCCCATCTTGCTGCTCAAAATTCAGCATCAGCAGAAACACATCTCTAGCAACTTGTACTAGCAAAATAAGGTTCCAGTGCTTTCCAAAATCGTGGAGACAGATTTAAGCGCTCCGATTCTTGCACGACATGGTGCACATTTGCGCCCATAAACATATATCCAAGCCCTAGCAAAGAGAAATGCACATCCAGACCTACTGATCCAGAAGCAATCGGTGTTTCTGTACATTCTCTGCATTTAATCTAAATTCTGCACCAGCTATAATAAATGTAACAAAGAAAGGCAACACAGAAATTACGCCTGAAGCCAAGTCCATTAAAGGTACTTCAGAATAACTAGAGACCAAGCACCTTAAAAGCACCAGAAGCTATTGATACTTAAAAGGGGGGCTGTGCATAATGGCAAGTGCTGCATTAGAGAAGGGGAAGAAAAAAAAAAAGAGGAAAAAAAAAAAACCAGCCAAATTACGCTTGGTTAATTCAGAGTAACAGATCTGCCCCCAAGTGAATTGGAGGCCTTGAATTAATTCTGTTATGACAAATCAAGATAAACGTTCCCCCTAAATTGCATGCGATTTAATTAATTTTTGAGATCCTGTTTTTTTTTTTTTTTTCCTAGCTAATAGTTCACATGCTCCTGTGCTGTCATTGTGCTTGAGTGGGCAGACTTCAAAGTGATATTAAATAACCAACTATTAGATTTACCTAGCACGTCCTATTGGAAAAGTGCCATTTAATTACCTAGCCTGTTCAATTAAAGGGACAGCATTCCCTGAATATAGCAGCTTGCCGCTGATTACCAGGGAAATGAACTGGCTGCCTGGCGGCCCCCTCCCCTCCCCTGCGCGGCCCTCGGTGCGGCTCGGCCGGGCCCGGCCCGGGGCTGCGCCCCCGCCGCGCTGCGCGGAGCGGAGCGGCCAACCCGGGAGGGGCGCCGGGCGCTGCCCCTTTAAGAGGCGCACGGGCAGCCTCCCCCTCTCCCCCTTCCCCACCACTCCCTGCTCTCTCTTAGAGGCCAATTTTGTTAATTAAATGTTTTGTTTGCGACGCGGCTCTCATTCATTTCGGACACGTCATTCCGAGCAGATCTAAGCCAGGGACCAGATCTCATTAGATAAAACCTATCAGAACTAAGAGAAAATGGAGGAGACACTAATTAAAGGTTTTAATTGTGCGGATTCGCTGCCACGCTGCTGCTTTATCTGGCATCTTAAGGTTGGGAGGGCTGCACTCCACTCCCCTCCCTGAGCGCGCTGCTTGCCGTGAGGAGGGAGGGGAGTGGACCAGGGTTTTCGCCTCCCTCTCTTTTCCCAGGAACCTTGGCCTTCAATGAAAGCTGCTGCTGTAGCTGTACGGCCAATTTGAGCTCGGGTTTTGGGAGCTGGGGCGGGGGGGGGAGGAAGGGTAGGGAGGAGCAGAGAGGGAGGGAAAGGGGAGTGTTGTGTTGTTTAAACAACAACAAAAACCCCCACATACAGCTTCAAACGGTTAAAAAGCTCATTAATAAATGGCCCCGTGTCTTGGCTCGAAGGAGTCAAGTCCCTTTCACCTGGCGCCTGCTGGGCCGATCAATCCTCTTTCTCATTTTGTCAATCGTGTCTAGTGAGCCCCACATCTCCAACTGAGAACTGTGCCCATGGCTCTTGCCTGGGGAAAAGAATGTGCCACTGCAAAAGCCCTACGGAAAACTAAATGGGGAAAGGATGGCAGAAGGAAAACAGAGAGGCTCGCTGTCAGATGGGTGGCATTGCCTTCACACCTGAAGGCAAATGTCAAAAAAGGAAAGGTTGAGGGCCTCGCTCATGCCAGTGTGACCCAGGAAGAAGCCTGCAAAGTCCATTTGCAGCAGGAAAGCACCAAGTTAACTCAGCCTTGGCAGGACCAGACCATCCTACCCCACCTTGAGCGTACAGTGTCCAGTTCAAGTTTCAGCAAGCATTTGTCAGAGTTATTTTTGCAAGTCAAATTACACAGATCTAAAGAGAAGTCAGGCAATAGGACAAGGAGATCAATTCAAACTCCTCATCTGATAAAGCATCTTATTCATAATCGCCTACATTAAAATAAACGAGTATTAATTTTTGGCAACACAAGACCAGAGGACTGCGATAAGCTTGCCTGAACTTGCCTCTGGGATACAGTGGACGCATCTTCTCTTTTTAATTAGTAGCAATCAGACATGAGGGTTTGTTTGATGGTGCTGGTCGAGTGATGAATCTGTACTATTCAGTGCATCTTAACAGTAGTGTCAATTTTTCCACTTCAAACGAGACTCTTTCCCTAACACTGTTCTGCTCTATTTAATTACAATTCTGCCAGGCTTAGGCTTGTTGCTTAGGATGATGACCAAAAAGCACCATTAACCCCTCATCATGTGCTGATTTTTTTAGCATTTCTCTCTAAAAATACCCCCAAAACTAGTGAAGCTTAGGCTTCAATTCCTCAGAGATACAAAGGGACGTCTTTCATCTACCTAACTTCCCAAAGCCACGGCCATGTACCAGGTCAGAGACTGCACTATCAGAGTAACCAAGTCTTAACTCTGTCCTCTTAGACTAAGGAGGTCTCTGTGCATATGGACTTTCAGCACTGTCCACCTCTTCTCAAACAGAAGTCAAGTTCTACAATATAAGCAAACTTGCAACATTTGATGGCTGGTTTTAGCAAGGTTTTTTTTCAGAAAGGAAAAAAAAAGTGGAACTTTTTGGCCAGAAGGGAGAAGGGAAATCCTGGGTTAACTCCTGACATTTACTGTAAATGAGAAGCCAGAAGCATTTAAACAGAACACAATTTGTTTTAACTAAGCATTTCTGTGATGCCAGGAAGGTATGGGGCTTTCTTGTTGTTTTTTTTAATTACTGAATGTTGAAACAGAACACCTCCTTGAAGCATTCATGTGCATCAGTCTATCAAACCATTTACTCAAATTAAATGTGTAATCCTTCAAAATGCCTCCTTTTAAATTAATGAGTTTAAGTAGCTTGAGTTCACCTGAAAAGATCGTACAGGCACCTGACCTCATGAATTCTTTCTATTAATTATATTGGAAACTTGTTGGAAGGGATACTCTGCATAATCTTACTGTACCCCAACAGATGTGAGATTAGTGAGGCTTAGTTCCCCCTACCCAAATCTGTGGCATTTAAAGCAAACAGCTTCAAAAGAGAAAGAGATAAGAAATAAAGGGCACAAGCATACACCTCCTCTCCTATCTCCTGCATTTTCCATACTGAAAGTTAAGAGAAATGCCGGTTCAAAGCTTCTGTGTAACAATGTGAAGACAAACATCATACCACTGTTTTTTGCTATAACTAGAATCGGTGGCCCTCCAACTGACGGTTAATCAGCTCTTTCACAAGGAGAACAGAGAATGAGTCATTCTGTTTCCACTCAAAGGAGTTTAAAGGTGCTTATGTAAATATCATAATTAATCAGATACTAAAGGCAGGCATTTCATTATTTAGCACCTCTGCCACAGCCTTATTTAAGCCCTACGATTTTAACATTTACCGTTCAGATATGCACACTTCTCCTTCAACACTACAACAAAGCAGATTAATTTAGCTTCTCTGATTGCTGTTTATTTTTAGTTAGGACTTGTTTTGTGCTGACAAACCACTTTAAAGTTACAGTCGTCGTTCCGCCTCCCACCCCCCGCAACTCTTCCCTCCACTTGGCAGTCGCAACTACGCCCTGGGCTAGGCGCTAACATCCGCACCCGCACGTCTCCTCGTTCCTAATGAAGGAGCGATCCTGAGCCAGCCCACCCCTCTGCCCCGCGGACACCCACCTCGAGAAATAAAGGGGGGGGGGGAAGGAAAGATGGAGAAAAAGGCAGGAAGGAAGGGGGGAAAGTGGTCCTCGGCAGCCCGGCAGTCGCCTCACCTGATGTAGTCGTTTCTGCAGAGGATCATCCCGCTCTTGGTGTAGCAGGAGGTGCCGATGTCCCCCAGCTGGGCCTGGCAGCAGGAGCACTTGAGGCAGCGGCTGTGCCAGTAGCTGTCCATGGCGTAGAGCAGGAAGCGGTCGGCGATCTTCCCCCCGCAGCCGGCGCACCTCTTCCAGGAGAGGGAGCCCGCCGTGACCGGGGGCGGCTGCGCGCTGCCGCCGGGGTTCACCATGGCCTGCGCGGAGAGAGGGGCGGGGGCGGTCAGGCCGGCTCGGCACGGCTCGGCAGGGCACGGCAGGGCAGGGCACGGCACGGGCCGGAGCGGCGGGGCCGGGGCCGCTGCGGGCCCTGCGGGGGCAGCGCCGGGGCGGGCGCGGCCGCGCAGCTGGCGGGGATCGGGGGGCAGAGCGAGCGCGCCCCGCCGCCCCCCCGCTCCGGGCTTGTGCAGCTGCAGCTCACAAGTCAGGAACAGTCCCAGGGTTTGTTTTGCTTATGAAAAAAAAAAAAAAAAAGTGTGTGAAGAGTGGGGGGAGAAAGAAAAAAGTTGTGAAACTGGTTTTTCAGTCTAGGAGAGGTTCCGCAGGCTCAGGGCGGTAACGAGGGGCTCGGGACCGGCCCTCCAGACCTCGAGATTTTATTTTTTTTGTAGTTTTATTTTGGAGACCTAAAAACACCCAGAGAAAACACTGCAGACTGAGGAGACTGGCCAGAATAACAGATCACTGAACTTTAGGATGCCTGTTAACTTCCTACACAAACATACTCAACTTTTGTCTCGCTAATCTGCCCTTGATCAGCAGTTTAAATGCTAAAGCTTTGTTACTTAAAAAAAAAAAAAAATTACCGACCCTAGGAAAGCAGCAGAGTAATGAAGTGCACCACTCCGGCTGCGGTTACTCTGGCCGCCCCCGAAACTGCTACTAAGGGCATTTTTCACTTTCTAATAAATGCTTTATGCAAGCAGGACAACCGAGAGATAATATAGGAATCAATTCATAAAGCTTACTCTAAACCGATTAATTTGTTGCCTTCAATCCAGAGTCCAATAAACTCCCGGTGTTCCTCTAGTCACTTATACTATAAAAAGATCAAGTTATTTACTGCCAATTAAGCAGCATGTTTTGTCTTTGTCCTTTGTAAGCCGTATGTGCTCATGCCGAGGCATCTGGCTATCTGCTAAGGACCTTCAGACTGATACGTCCAGAGCAGAGAGGACGAACTTTTCCTGCCACTGGCCCAACTCGGCTGCAGGAGGAGAACTGAGGCCGATTTAAACACACATTTCCTCAGAAAGAGTACCTGGAGGTATGTCCAGTGACCGCACAATAAACCAGGAGAACTGCACCAATTAAGCTGTAACAAAAACCCCGAGACTTTGGAAAGAAAACCACTCTAAAAGCCATTAGCATTGCATTTATCCGAACGCATCGTATACCTTTATGTAAATTGATTTCTGATGCATTTGTTCAAGGAATTGCCTTTTGTTACAGTTTTCAGCTACAGCCTAAATGAATCTGCATTTCCTGCTCCAAGTCTTTAAACCGTTTCCCTACGCTTTAAATCACTTCGGGTATCTTAAAAGAAAGAAAAAGGCTCCATGCCACCACCTTAGCCCGTCTTTGTCGAAGGCAAATATGTATAAATATAAAATGGGAAACGTTACACTGAGAAAACCATCCAGTAACCCCATTAAGCTAAAGCTCTTAAGGACAAGCAATACCTTAATGCTGATTAAATCTAAAAAGATGAATCAAGAGGACTGACCAGAAAGTGACTCCCTTGATAACTAAGGACGGGCCCTCATCAAGTTTCATTTAGAGTTGAGGGGGGGAAGCTTTTAACTTAAATAGGCTTACTCTAGTAATTACACAGCCAAGCAATTTAGGTCCTGGGATAGGAGTCAGTGAAATAGAAAGCAGAGGTGGAAGCTAGAGGCAAAATACCCCCCCCCCTTTTAACAGCGTCTCTGGTGCTTTTTTAATGGAGACCAAGGGAGGGACAAGCGGAGAGCTGGCAATTTGTAGTGCAAAAATGGATGCTTAATTCATGTCTTGGTTTTAATTAGGTGATTCACCGAATTTCTCCTGGATTGAAACAAAAGACCGTGTGGGGGGCAGGAAGGGAACCGGAGAGGAGAGAAATAGAGAGCTCACTTTGATCTTTTCTGCCACTGTTTCAGAACAGTGTTTACTACGGGCGAAGCGGGTGTCCCAGCGCCCAACCCCCCCCACCTCCCCGTCCCCTCCATTCACAGCCGAGGCAAGCAGAGCCCTTTCCCGGCTGCAGCTGGGAAGGGGGGTAAGGAAAGGCGCTCCAGCGGCCGCCGTCGCCAGGCTTTGTACGCGGGGCCGCGACAATGCCCGGGGCGCCCCGCTCCGCGCCCCCCCGCCCGGCGGGCACCGCGCACACGAACGCTGGGAAACGCGGGGGAGCGACCGGCACTTCTTACCTGCTTCCCCTCTATATTGCAAAAGGCCGGGGAGCGCCGCTCGGGGTGCCTGAAGAGGTCTCCTTGCAAAGAAACAAGCACAGCGCTCGCCCTCTCGCCGGCTGTCGGGAGCGCTGGAGGGAGCCCCCCGCCCGGCAAGGGGCAGCCCAGGCTGGAAAAATATAGATATTGCTATGAGAGGCGTCTGCCCAGGTCCTTCCTCCCGCTCCCGCTTCCCGGGAGGGGAGCTGCAGAGCTCGGTCCCCGCCGCTGAGCCGCACACGCAGGGCGCCGCCGCCGCTCGCTGCTGCAATCGCCGGGCAAGTTTGGCAATGTGGCTTCACTTTGTGCCTCTTCCCCCCCCGCCCCCCCAACCTCCGCCCCCTCTCCGGGCTGCGGCGGCTCCCGAGTCTCCCGCGGCGCGGAGCCGGCCGGCCGCGGCCCGCCGGGGCGCCTCAGCGGAGCAGGCGGGAGCCGGCGAGTTTGAGCGGGGCTGGGCGCGGAGCTGCTGCCGGGATCCGGCGGCGGCGGCGCTGGCGGAGGGCGAGGGGCGGCCCCTCTGCCCGTCTGAGCGTGAGGGTGCGGGTGCGAGCGTGCCCGTGTGAGTGCGTGTGTGCCCGCACGGTGCGCGTGTGCCCGCTGCCCTCACACATGTGTTACTGACAGAGCAGAATCCCAACTACACTCCGGCTCGGCGCCCCCGTCAGCCCGCCGCAGCCAATCCGCCCCCGGCTTGTTCAGGCGGAATAATAAAACCTGCCAATCCCCGGGAAGACAAAGGAATGAGTGAAAGGGGAAGGGAAAAAAAAAAAAAAAAAAAAAAAAGGAGAGGAAGGGAGGGGGCGAGGAGGAGGAGGAGGGGAATGGAGAGGAAGGAGGGAGTCAGGTGGGCAGCTCTGGCCGCGCCGCCCGGGCACTGAGCGAAGGCGTGTGGCCGTGAGGGCGCCGTCCGCCCCGCCTCGCTCCCCTCCCGGCCACCAGTTGAGAAACTTGGCGGCGAGAGCCCGTCCCGGCTGTCCCCGAGGGCAGGCCCGCTCCGCCCGGGCGGTGGCGTCCCTCGGAGCCCTTCCCGGGCGCTGGGCGCTTCCCCCGCCGCCGCGGCCCCGCCGGGCCGGGGGGAGGCGCCGAGGGGAGGCGCGGCCGCGGCAGCCGCTCCTCGCCGCCTTCGTGGCGCCCCCCGCTGCCCGCGGCCGGCTCCGGTGCCCGCACCCCGTCCTGGGGTGCCGCGCCAGGGCGGGGAGAGGCCACCGGAGCCGTGTCCGGCTCGCTCCGCGGGCGGAGGGGCCGTGCCGAGCCGCTGGCTGTCACACGTTTACCCGCTGGAGCCGAGGGAGCTGCGCTGCGGGACCCAGGCGGGCACGGCCCGCTGGGGCCGCCCCTGTGGAGGTTTCGGAGGGTTAAGCAGCCGCAATTGGCAGAACGGCTCATCAGCAGGGAAGGCAACAGCCCGGGGAGAAGCCCGGGGCTGACGGCAAGTCGGAACAAGTAATGTTCGGTGGGGACACTCAAAACCGTGAAAGAAACATCACGCATTAAACTGTCTGTGAGGCCTAAGCGCAGCACCCAGGATAAGCAGAGCACCGAATCGCTGGAACAGACGCCAGGAATAAGTGTCCCCGCGTGCGGGTGCTGTCCCCCCGCGGCCGGCGCTGCCCGGCACGGGGACACGCGCACCCTGTCACCCCGCCCGGGGCGGCGCAGCCCCATCAGTGGCACATTCCCGGGATCTGTGAAAGGACAGAAAAACTTCATAACACGAGTTTCTCGATTCCAGAGCGCTGACGTCAGCAGCAGCCAATGCAGCGCTGGCCGGACGGCAGCAGCGCCCGGGTCGCGCTCGACGTGCGGCACAACCAGCGCTGCCCCGCGGGGAGGGCAGGGCAGAGCAGAGGCCGGGCAGGGCTGGGCTGGGCTGGGCGGCCTCGCCGCCCGCGGGCACGTTCGCCGCCGTGCCAGGCAAATCCGCGGTGACGGCAGCGGGACTGAGCTACGAACCCCGTGCGTCCCCCCGATGTCCGAGGCAACAAAGTGTTTTAAACCTGCTCCTGCCGGCGGCTGACGCAGACGCGGTGCCCCGCACAGGTACGCGGAACTCTTCCCGGGAGCACTTCCTAAAGAGTAAGTGTCCCGGCACAGGAATGCAGCCCGCCCGCTGACAGCCCGGGTGCGCCCGGCCCGGGAGCCGCAGCCCAGGTGTGCCTTAACCACATCGCCACCTGTGGGCCTCCCGTATCCCTGCAGCCCGGCCTGCCCGGCCACCGAGCCGTGAGCCCAGAAACCATCTGAAGCGGAAAGAAAAACTGTCTACCTCGGAAAAAATAATCTGGGAAGACGTAGGGTAGTGTAGATACGGTTTGCTTCTAAATATATAGGAAATAAAATATTGAAATCTAAATGACACCCCGGGAATGATTTAAACGGAGGAGAAAAGTCTATTTCTGTCTTTCTCCATAGACTGGGATATGTTCAGAGTCTGCGTAAAGTGGACTGGAAGCTCATGGAAAGCTTCCAGAGGGAAAGCAGGGAGAGGACCAGTGTTGTGGTTAAAAATAATTTTTAGCATAGGCCTATGAAATATATCATCTGGATGTAATCTCCATGTACATATTACATTTAAACATACTCAGCAGTTTTAGATTTCTTATGTAGGATCTGGTACAATTTAAAATATATAAAGTAACAAGGCATATTACAGATAATCAACAATCACTGATATTTTAGCTCTCTGACAGCTAAGAGCACAAGAATAGAGCAAATGCCAAGCTAAAATAAAATCTAAGTTGTCTAATTATCTAAGCCTGTAATGGCTAGAAGCTACCAAATTCAGACTCTGGGAGAGCCATTAGGACCTCTGCTTATTGGAAAAGATACTCTACCAAGAAACTCTGCCATAGGCACTAAAATGTTTACTAGTCTTAAAACTGATAGTGATACAAAAAATGGGAATTACCTTCTCAAGCAGCAGAGTTTTAAATGCCTTAATGATATCTTCCAAATAGCATTACAATCTTCATATCTTTTTATGAAATCTAATTATCACTAATTTTTGTGATTAATTTTAACAGAGGAAACCTTAACTGAGAACATTTTGCAGAGCAATATTTTTCTAATTTTTCTTTTGTGCAGCATCTGCTGTTGCTGTGCTGTCATCTTCGTTATGTTTTTCATTGTCTATGTGCCATAATGTAATTAGTTAGTTCAACATCATCTGTGCTATTAGATGAGATGTTTCTATGGTAAGTTAACATAGTTCTGTGTAATTGGTAGATTTCAGCAGTAGGCATGAATATATCCATCAACTTTAGGTCGATTTGAGTCCACAAGATTTAAATTCACTTGGCATACGTTACCCTAGAAGACTGTTAATTTTGGCTGAATGGATAAAAAACACAATGCAGAAGAAAATCTGGCTGCTTGTATCGCGGTACTGTTTGAGTCAGGGAAAGGAAAGCATAAAATTGCTGGCTTAGTAGTTGCAATCTGAATGTCTGGAAAATGTTATAGCCTGTGATCCAAATCGTTCTTAAACCTAGACGTGCCCCTAAGATAGCAGGTAGTCCAGAATTCATCAGGGTTATCTCTCTGTTCATGAAAGGAGTCTTGGTTCTCTCCCTAAATACTGCATTCCTATGGGACCTCTAGGTTCTCTCCCTGCATACCTAAGGGACTCTTTTCCTTTTCTCATTAGAGAGAAATGTTGAGGCTGCTGCTTTGAGATCTTCCATGTGGCACTTTGCTAATCCACGTGCCTTGCCAGCTATACCTTTTGAACAAACAAACTTTTAAAACAAACTTTCTGACCCCAGTCTCTCCAGAAGAAGTGATGAAAAATCAACAGCCATTTCTTACTTTAAAGCAATGCATACTTTTACTCAACATAGAATCATCCAGTTTGGGCCTCAAACAATTTAAAAATGTGTCTGGATTAAGTATTTAAGTTGGATATCTAATGATACAGCAGAGTCATATCCTGTCAGAAGCTGGGAAGAATCCTGGATGGCTTAGAGCATTCTTTTCTAAGCAGTAGACAGTACTATTTGCCCAAAAGAGTAAGGTAAGTCACTTTTAGAAATCTGTGCATAGATTTAACTTGCTTATAAATACATGAGTAACTTTATTCACAGTAACACAGAACCATGGGAGGTAAGCACAGTTTGCTTAGGTAAGGGCTTGCAAGACCCTTTTATCATCACTGTATCCATAACTTAGGGCAGGAGCCAAATAAGATAAATGTCAATAATTATATATATTTATATTAACGATAAAGTCCACTTTTGGAAGAGCTAAGGCTATATTTGTAATGACCTCATATGGCTAAAATTACATTCACTAATTTGTCCTGTTCACATTCCTGTTGGGAGAATAAATATATGACCACAAGCCATCAGTAGGTAGCAGGAAGTCCTGCAAGTGAGTTCTGCAACTAAATCAAAGATATCAGAGTTTGTAATTCTGTGTCTTTTTTTTTTTTTTAAATTGAGAATCTCTAGAGGCCTGTAGGAATATGCATATGTGATAATAAGTTCACTACATAAAAAAAATTTAAAATTGGAAATGTTATATCAATTTTGAAAGAGGGCTTTAAATTCAACAATCTAATAAAACATTTTTTAAGCAAATAAGTTAAAATTAATTTGATACTCTTAAACATGTACTGACAATTGATTTTTGTGATGACATATCTGTAGAGTGATATTTTGTCACAAATACAAATATTTTTATGATTCATATGTCTCCATCTTTAACAAGGAAAAAAACCCCTTTGACTTACAAATATAAACTCATATAGAACTTACCCTTTAAGGTAAAAAATGTTTATTCACAGATACTTTTATAGAACTGGCATTAATATGTTGCCTCTATTCACTAGTCACTTTAACAAATGGCCAGGTTAGAGGATGGGACAGCACAATTTGATTGTTTGAAGGCCCAAATTGTAGATAAAAGTAGCTATGGAGCTACTTTAAATTTACCATACAAAAAAGAACAACTGCAAGAGAATTAAAAACCATAAAAATCTGCCTCAATCAACTGACAAAAATGTGCTTACCTAATGCAGAGGTACATACTTATATCACTAGCATTTATGCAATCTGTTACAATGAAAAATGAAAACTTAGTTCAAGCCTATACTATTTAATTAATTAGCCAAGTAACCTTAAATATGCAGAGGAAATTAGTATGCATGAGTGAATAAACAGCATGTTTAATATTTTTTGATGATGTTGTCCACACAAAATACATTTATAATTGCACTGAAGTTATTTTCAAAGGTGTGTGTCCAATAGCAAATCCTGTGTCATTAGACTATCTGTATGAGTGTATCCAGGAAATGAGTTATTTACATGTAACTCCTCGCCATGGAGGAGTACATCTGATATCCTTGTGAAGTTCCCATAACCTCTAAATGGTGTAATTTACAGAAAGGTCCACGACCAATGTTTTCCACCTATTTTCCACCTATCCACAGAGAAGACCCTTGTGATACTGGCTTGGGCTGTAGTAAACCAGTGGAGGAACATTTGCTCGAGCTGTTTTCTCTGTAGGCCTTGAGGGGATGTTCACAACCTAGAATTTCGTGGGGTTTTGCTCTATGATACCTCATTGATGGGAAGGCACAGTTTTAGCTAATACGTCTAAATGTCTGGAGTGACTCTTTCTGATGGAAATTTGACATTGGCCTTTGTTTCAAAAGGCTGAGGGAAAGCAAGGTACGGACTGAGAACTGAAACACACACATAACAGAGATCCCCTTGTTAAGTTGTCTTTTCAATTTAAGGGCTATGAGCACAGTATAAGAAAATGGAGGATTACAAAAATAAAGAGGAAGAGCAGCCTGGTGACTTGCATCTGGCAGAAATGCCTCTGTCGTATTTCATTTGAAATTTACATAGATGCCAGTAGTTATGACACAACTGTCACTTTAAGTTCACTTAACTGGACATGAAACAATAATGACAAACAATCAGAATGACAGTTCTCCTTCTATTCTGCAGTGAGGTTCTTCATATCTCAATTCTGCAACAATCGTTCTGTTCACTCCACCAGACAAATGTGCTTCTGTTATTATGATTTCCCTGTTTGACTCGATGCAGCTTTGCTGAATGTAAGAAGGAGAGTTTCTAAGCTTTCTATTAATTTTTTTAGCTCTACCATTTATCAAAGAGAGCGGTTTTTCATAACAGTTTTTAACATTAACTCTTTAATAGTTACTTGAGGATGTAATTCATTATTTGAAAACATTGTATTGCATAAGAATATTACATTATTTTTCATACAAAAATATAGCTCTCTTCTCTTCCTAAGTTGTTTTTCAAAACTGGAGCGACTCCTGTACTCCATGACCATAACTCTTTTTATCATTCTACTATGATTCAGTAGCTTTCGCTGTCTTATAAACAGTCTTACAATTAAGAGCTAATGTTAATGGAATAGATTGTTGTCATAGGATAATGGTTTCCTGCTGCTAGATAAATGCTGTGGCAATGCTAGGACATTTATTGAAAGTAATAGTGAAGACAAAGCTAAGAGATTTATTTTTAAAGCAGGTGCCACAGATCCAGTGACACCATTCTGTTACAATTGTTTTATTTCTGTTTCACTACAAGGCTGATGAAGATGGAAGCATTTTGCCTGATGTATGCAAGTGCAGCAAAGTGACAGTGGCTTATTTCACTGTAACTGAATAAGCTGCATTGCACTTGGCTCGGGAAGAGATTTATCGTGTGGCTCATCCAATCAGAAAACAGTTTATCCATTAACTATGGCTTTAAAATACATTGCATTTCCATCAACAAGATGGGGCTTGATGCTTTCTTTCACAGAAACAGTTAGGCAGAGTTCACAGAAAAGGAGGAAAGTGGGGTCCTACGGTGCTTGCTCCACCAGTCTGTTCCAGAAGCCCCACTTTCCCTCTGTGCCACAGAGACAGTAGGCTGGGGAGAGTGAACGTGCATGTTCTCCTCCTCCTGAATCAATGGTTCCTTCTGCATTGGAGGAGGGTGTTGCCTCAGCGTTAGCAGAGCAGAAATGGCAGCGTTATTCTTACCAGCAGTTTGTCTAGAATCTTGATGTTTTGGAAAGTGTGCCTTCCTTTTCCATGACTTTTAAAATTGCTCACCCCTAAATCCTCCAATGAAGAACTGTGAAAAGCAGAGCCTGTAGAACTTCACAGGCTCTCTATCTACTCTTGTAGAATTGCAGAAAAACACCTTGATTACCCCAAATGTACAACTCCTACAAAATTGGAGTCAATTGTCAGGAAGTACATGGGATCCATTCTGGTCAACAAGCTTTCTCTGGACAGATATGCCCTCTTTTCCTGACTTAGGCTTCAATAGATCCTTTGTCTTCTCTTTTGAACTGTGGAGCAGCTATTCCAAGTGGCAGTGCTGTAACTATGACAGCTTGAGGATATTCCACAAGTAATAAAGAACTTGATCCCTTCCCACAAACTCTGATCATTCCAAAGCATCTTTAAAGTTATGTTGTAAAACAGTGTAATGACTTTATATAAGTCTCTGCTAGGATTTCCTTAAGAAACAAACTAATTTTATTATTAAGGCCCATGGACCTTGACATCAAACCAGCAATTCACTGCTCCAAGGACTTACTCTCTGTAGCTGCTCACACCACAGCTCTGAAATAACTTCTAAGACCAGAGCTTGAAGGCAGTAAACAACTTTAACCTTTTCTTGACCCCAGACACATCTCTCAAACAGGAGTTCAGTAAATGCATAAATTTCACTTTAACCCCTGTGCAGACATTCTGAGAACTAATTCATTCTTCATTTTCTGAGTTTTAAGAAAATTTTTATACTAATAAATGGGCAAGTGTTACAGCACTTGTTCCAAAGAGCTATCAGATAAGGTTAGTCCTCTGCTGAGTGTAGCTCCTTATGAAAGGCGAGCCCCAGAGAGAACATCGTGGAGAAAAGCAGAAATGGGAGAGACCTGTAATCCCGACAGAATGAATCCTGGCAGCCGTGAGGTCTGTTGGGTCATCTGAAGAGCACACTCCAGCAAATACATATTCTTCCAACTAAATCTCCGCAGCAGCAGCTGTGTATCAGACCTCAGACCTCATCTTCTAATGCTTGTGCCTTCTGGTATCAATCTCCTATCTGAAGTTTAGGATTCACAGGAACAATCTAGGAGATGGAGAATTTCTGCATCTTTAAAACACTGGAGTCACTTACCCAAGTATCTTTAAGGATGTGACTGTAAATACTGTAAAGTCCTGTGATTTTATCAAAATATTTGGTGTACTAAAGTCCCAGTTCTGGAAATGGTCTAAATACAAACCTGCTTTAAACCTTTTTAATAGAAATGTTGAATTTTCCTGGTTAGGTAAAAACATTAATTCTTAAAGATCAACCAGAGACAAATAAAGATAATTTGTTCCCATTTAGTATTTTATTTAAAAAATGATTCCTCATTTGATCTAATAAATAGTGAGGAGTCATGACTTTCGAATTTTTAGGATTGCCAGTACAGTAACCAAATGTCCTATCACCACATACTGAATCCTCCTCACTTCAAGGAATTATTAAACCTGTTTTTTCAATAGGTTTCTCCACATCGCACAGGACTGCACATAATCAATATTTCACTTCCATACCACGGACTGCCCCCTCCAGAGGGCCAGAATTCCCCATGGCAGTTATCCTATCTTAAAGCAAATCCCCAGCCTCTTGCAGCTCTCTTGACTAAGGCGGCTGTGTATACCCTGCCTGGATCTGGCCCAGATGCTTTATTTCTATTGCATGAGATGATTAATTATGTGGTTTTTCTTCTGTTTGTCTGATAGAAGCTGAGGTAAGAGAGTGATGGTTGCTTAGTGCACTATTATTAAAAAGCTGCTTTTGATAGCCCTGAACAGGCTTGAGTTGTGTGCTACAGCTAATCATAAAGCTGCTTGCTTGGAAATGTAATGCTTGTTAATACTATACTGTACTTTTATAAGTAAACGAATTTTTGATTGGCTAGAGTTTAACTATAATCAGTAATTAAGGGTCAGCCATCCAGTAAACTCATTAGTTTACACCAATTACATTTGGTATAGTAACTAATGATTTCAGGGATCAAGCCATTTATTTCTAAGCTTTCAAAGTATAATTATTGTGTAAATCAGATAGAGTGTAAATCTTTTCCATACGTTTTGGTTGGTAATTGAGAAATAAAATGGTTTCCAAATGTATTCTCTGTCCAGTTTTTGTTCTGCAGTAGATCTCTCTGGGGACTCTTTAACGTATATGGAAAAGGTGATGTCAACAGAAGTGTACGCTGGGCAAACTGAGACAGGATTAATTAATAGAGATGAAAGAGAAAAGCCAGCCCCTTGCAAATCATAGTCCAGGCCTCAACTTGGACATCACACCTTAAATGACAGTTTACAATCTTAAGCGTGAGTCACACAGATTGACAAGTATTCAAAATAGGAGAGAATTGAAAATCCTTTCTGTTTAATGTATAAAGGCCTTTCCAATATGCAGTCTTTAAGATGGTGTAATCTCTGGAGTCTTTTGCTTTGAAGTTTAATATGTAGCTCTTCACATCCACATAACATTTTCAACACATTAAACAAATTAGTCTCTGGTTACAGAAGTTTTTAGACATTTACAAGTTGCCGTTTAACTAAATTTAATATGTGCCAGCGAAGTTGCTCATACACTTGTTCATTTAGAAAAATGCACTTTTGGAATGATTAATAAATAAACCAGCCTTTCCTATGCCTTCAACTTTGGTGTTTATTTGAAAGCAATCTACTTTAAAAAGACATTAATATCCCTAGAATTATTATTAGAATAATTGCTTTTACTCTTCTTGGAACACACATTTTTTCTCATTTCCCTTCAGCACAGACAGCTTTTGACTCAGATATAAACTTCCTATTATTATTCCCCACTCCCCACCCCAAAAATGAAGAATAGGAATTATACAGTTTTCACTAAGGAATAATTAATTTGTCTCAAGTATTAGAACAGAGAATTATAGAATGACTTTGAATGGTAGTCTCTAAGGAATAGCATTGTTTGTTCTCTTCGGTCTTTAATGAGCTTTAGTAAATGGCCAGGAAAAATTACCTTCTTTCTGTAATATGAGAGAAGGGAAGAATGAAGGAAGCTATAGAATCCCTGGGAGAAAGACGAGCAGACACACACACACACAGAGCCCCCTGTACCACATTGCTTCCAATGGTTAGTTCTCCTTTGGAACTGAGCACTAGAGCTCGAGTTTTCCATTACAGTTAAAACATATAATGTCCCTAACATTTTTGTAGGAGAAAAAATTCCTGGATGTCTCCCACACACTGACAGTGTCTGGCTTATATTGGGGGACAACTGCCTATAGCTGAGCTCTGGAAGTCATTCTGGCTTCCTCTGCTTTGGCATTGACTTTGTCTTTTAAGATTTCTTAGTCTATTTTTGTTGCATTTCCACCTTTAAAAGCAATTTCCCTTATAGTGCCCCAGCCTGCTGCCTTGTCTTTTAACAGACTTCTTTTCCCTCCACCACATATTTGCTGCCACTGCTTTCCAAAATGATAACTGAGGCAGCAGTGGCAAGTGCTTGCTTCAGCTACAACTACAAACCCGTCACCATGGATAACAGAATACACTTCAGGAACACCTTTTCCATCCCTTTCCCCCCACCCAGCCTCCACACATGTCCTCACTTCATAGTCCCATATCAAGTCAGTGGTGCTGAGGCAGCTGCCATTGCTGCTCTGGGGTATTGAGCGAGCTGACCCACAGCAGTCAAGAGAGACCAGCACAGTTCTAAAAGGATCTTGTCAAGCAGGGTCTCTCTCCAGTCCATCCTGTTGAAGTTATATCCCGTTTGAATAATTAAATATTAACTGGATTGCCCTGTCTGCTTGCTCTCAAAGCATTGCTGAAAGCAAGAAGCCTGGGGTTTGTTACCCTCTTTCAGGGAACACTTCCATACTTTGTATTAAGTATTGACTGGGGCAGGCCCTGGCAGACCTGGT
This sequence comes from Myiozetetes cayanensis, assembly GCF_022539395.1. NCBI lineage: Eukaryota > Metazoa > Chordata > Aves > Passeriformes > Tyrannidae > Myiozetetes > Myiozetetes cayanensis. The sequence continues at coordinate 14,903,279 of NW_026086826.1, read as the reverse complement.
TTCCCTGCTCCAGGTGAGTGCCTCCACTACAAGGCTGACAAGTCAAGCTCAAGCTTTCCCACTCGAAGAAAGGACTCAGGTCACCCTCCTTACAGAAGAGTTGATAATGTCTTGGGTAAGGTGCTAATTCAGGGGGCAAGAGATTCAAGTTCAAATTGCCTCAGGCACAGGCTGAATACAAGTCTCCTGTATCTTGGCTAAATTGCATCAGCCAGGAGATTGAACCGCAAAAGCTTGGGAGAGGAAGAGAGGCACAGGAGCAAGGAGGAGAGACGTGCAGAAGGTGACAGTACTGTCATTATTCTGTGAGAAAAACCTGGCACAGGCGTCCAGTTCCTAGAAAGCAGCAGAGCAAGCGTGGTAAGTAGGTAAAGCAACACTCGGTGTTACAACACCTTAGTCTGATTGTGGCTTTGGATCATGGGAGGTGCTCTCATGGCAGACATCAGATTGCTGACTAGAGTTCAGGGTCACGAGGGATGTGAAGGGAGATGATGAAAGTGGGGAGAGCTGCCTGGACCCATCCCAGACATTTAGGGGAAAGATAAAAGTAAAAAGCTGCTGCCAAAGTAAAAATAATTTCTCTCTATCACAGGCTCTCTTCAGTGCAATTGTAAGAGACGAATAAATGGAGAAAGATGTTTGAAAGATAGATAGGAGACAGTGAGGACAGGACTAGTAAGTGAGGCAGAAATGTTGGAAAGAAGACAAAGAGGAAGAAACATCAGAAAGCAACAGGAAGATTGGACAAAGAAAAAGGAAAAACCATAACTTACCAAGACACTTCACCTCTCATTGCCTCAATCTTCTGGCAATAAAATAATAACAGTAAGAGAATCACAGAGCATTTCAGTGACTTTGAAGCCCATAAATATTTAGGAGACAGTTAAGTGTCCTGGTGATCAGGATTGTGTTAAAAAGAAAGCAGGAAAATTTAAGAGAATGTTCTAACATGTCTAAAGCACTGCTATCAGAAGGAAGAAAAGGAACAGGACTTATGGGCTTCATTTTGTATGTGTAACTGAGTATTAAAATCCACACCCAAGCACACTGGTGCTTCTTAATAGTAGAAAAAATTGGGCCTGTTTCAAACCAGTAAGAACACATGGTTTAAGGCATGCAGCCGCTCTTTCTTCACTAACAACCCACTGTGACTCCTATAATTTATTCCTCCCAAGATTCATTTGAACATCTGCAGTATCATTATTTGAGTTTGTTATACTATTAGCTTTAAAATTTTATAAGCCATACAGTAGGATAGGTGACAAGTTGAAAAGTTAAGGAGGGTTAATTTAGAAGTTTTAAAGCAAAGCTATTTTTGAGTTATACAAGTAAAAAAAAGCATCTGAATCCAAACCTCCATGGTTACATTTAAGTAACTCAGAAACTGCTGAAAGGATTTTCTTCGAACTTCACTCAAGACAAATCCCTCTGGGCTAAGACCAAGCATGAGAATTTAACTCAAAAGGTGATTGTTGTCTGAAGGGAGTTTTCTTTTTCCTTTTTTTTTCCCCTCCCCTCCTTTTGCTTGTTTTGTTTGCAATGTTCCAAAAAAAATAAATAGCACTGAAAAAAAAAAAAAGGATGTGGAGTGTAACTGTTTCATATCCATTTTATCATTATAATAAGAAAAATGCTGCTCATAAACTACCTTTTTATTAAAACCAGACCCCCTGCTTTGCCTTTAGCCATTACTAGCAGTCTTGATACCCACCTCTACCAGGCACTGGATAATGCTGTAAGTGGTGGCTCAACAGAGAAGTATCAAGGTATACTCTCAGCCCCATCTGCAGCTTCTCTGCATGCTTCAGGAGCTCTGTGCAGCTCTAATATTACCCTAAATGGACAACTGAGGATTCCCCTTAACAGGCAGTCTTAGGAGAGCAGGCAATCAGCAGCTCTGCAGCACTCTTCCCTTCACTTCCCATCCCCAGTTCACGGGAGGTGAAGCATATTCTATACCTGTAGAGTGACCCAACCATGTTTTGATTTCTCACTGCTCCAGGATTTGGAATGTAAGAAATATAGCTGTAGTCATGCTTTTCTGGGCTTACTGACTGTTAACTTGGTGCACCTGGCACCATCATTCATTCTTGCCCTTCCCTTGCTGTGGCCAAAGGACTCACCTCCTAGTTGTGTAGCTGAAGGAACCCCTGTAAAGGAAGAACCTGAACAATGAAGATGGAAATTTCTGTCTTCTTTCTCAACATCCTGGAAGTCAGTCCTCTTTCATATCAGCATCATGGGTCCTGGTAGCCTGATTGTCTGGATTAAGAAAAAAGACAGTGGGGTTTTTTTCCCATCCTCTTTACTTCAACTTTCTCCCACATTTTGGTTTCTACAAATTGTCCCAGGGTAGACAACAGCCTTTCCCTTCCCCTTCTACCAGGTTTGTTTTTGATTTTCTGGCGGCACATCCCATAGTTATTCACTCATTTGTTTGTTTGTTTTTCCATTTGCAACTTTTGCCCCCTCCACAGAGCTGGCTTGCCCAGGGAAATTACAGTAACTTATTTAATTTCAAATGCATTCAAAAAGGAATTTTAATTGTTCCTTTTCATTTAGAGCAGCAACCAGATTTGGAATTTGTGAAAAACTGAAGGGGAAGGTTTGGAATATATTTGCTAAAATAATTCACCACATTTAACCCAGGCAACTCAGACATATGCAGAAACAGCTTCCCTTGCCTATCTTCCATATACATGACCTGGATTAAAAACTGCTTTGGGCAAGGGCCAACTCACTGTCTGTAGCCCTAACACAATGTGGCTTGCAAACTGTGGCAATACTGTAATATCTAGGGATTTGTTTCAGGAGATCCTGATTTTGGAACCAAAATATATGATAACTGCAAACTCAACAGTGGGAAATATAGCTGAAATGGGCATAGAGAAGAGCATCAGGAATTCAAAGTCTTAAATTCAGTTCTCCTTTATTTTAATATTGGGGAAATCTACTGTGGCAAAAGAGAGAGGCCTTAGAGTGGGTATCAGGATGTGGCAGCCTACAGAGGGAGGCAAATTTTGGCAAACATTGGGGAAAAAATCAAGAAAATTTAAAAAAATTCAAATCACAATATTTGAACAATCAGAAAGCTTTTCCATTCATAAATGTCCCATGTACTCTGTACCACCAAACTTCTGGGGTATCATTTTTCAGTCAGCACTTGGCAGTCAGCACTTTAAGCTGTCTGCTGCTATCTCATTCATACAGCTTTTTCATTGCAGGTCAATATTATCTGACTAGGTTCAGATTAAATCTTAATATACCGTTCATCTGAAAAACCTCAACTCCAAGCACATTGAAAAATTGCAAACATAAACAGTACAGTTTCTATGGATGAGGACATATTAAAATGTATTCCAAAGGGAAGAGTAGCAGGAAAAAGAGGAATGTGAAGTTATGATCATAGAGAAAAATGCCCTTTTTCAGCTGGGATTTTATGTAAGGAGAATGAATGAGGCAAAGAGAAGAAAGCTCTGTCTCCTCACTGCTGCTTCTCTAGCAAAGAGGATTTTCACATCAGCCATAGTAAAATCAAATAGAAGAATAGCAGATCTGAATATTGTATGGGAAAATGTGAAATGAGGAAGAGTTCAGTGCAGTTCAAGGATGGCAAAGCATAATGAAGGCAAATGGAAAGAGCTGAAACTGGAAGAGATGAGCTGATGGAACCTAATAGGAAGACACAAGTTTAATTAATAAAGACAGGCAGAGCAAGCTGAACAAAGAAGACTGATTTAAAATGTCAAAATATACCTTTAGTTGTGGCTGCTAAGGTAAAAATAAAGGTAACACATGTAGAAAGTTGAGGGGTGCAAGATTGGGCTTAAGGATGGCAGTGCTGAGAAGACCTGAAACTACAGAGAAGCTCCTCTCAGAGATGACAGCACTGTCTCTAGTGTTTATTGCTGCCTTCCAAATACTCAACATACTGCTCCATTAGCAAAAGAGATCACAAATCACCTCCTAATCTGTTTAAGTTAAGCCAGCCAGATTCATTTCACCTGGTGATGAACATGGATATGAGCTAACCAGGCTGGCTTTACTTGTAGTGCATTAGGGAATGCTTGTTTGGCCTCTTCTGATGGCAGAGATATGGGGAGGGACCAGGAGCAAGCAGCAAGCTGTGGTGTGGTTTTCAGCTAGTAAATGGTGTCTAAAGGCAGAGGGAAGGATAATATTTGGTCTAGGAGAACACGTAAGACTGGAACCAATACAGATGTGTGGAAGGATGCAAATTTCTTAAGTTGAATAAAACTCAAGGAAAAAGTTATTGTCAGGAATACAGAGAGAAAGAAAAGTTAATCTCTCAGCATCCCACTGATGAGAGTAAAGAACACTTGCAACAGATGAATTGGCACAGTTAGGAAGCACACTAAAAACTGACTATACCCTTATTTTACCTCTACTATACAGAGTGCTTCTGTTCTCCAAGATAGGTAGATCACGGGAAGTTTGTTTCACTTCAGCTACTGTTATAACAACTCACAGACCAAGAATTTTGGTTCTGAAAGTGTAGAGATTTTAGAAACATTAAAATAACATGAAACTGAAACATGGAAATATTCTCAGTAGTCCACCCTGTGTTGTTGCCTGTAATTATAGCTGAGAATCACAAATCAACATTTTGTTGAGAGGCCACCTCTTCTGTATTTTTAGAGGGACTGAAGCTCTAAAACCTTTGCCATTCCTTTTATATCTATCTTCTGTGTTATCGTATATATTGAGGCTCTTGATATTTGACCCAATAGGCCTTATGTTGTTTAGTTCTCCACCATTTACCTCCTTATTTTGGGTGCCTGTCATTCACATTTCTGTAAAGTTCAGCTGAAACCAGTAGTTCATGTTACTGGAACTTTGCATTACAAAAATTGAGAAGTAGAATTTGCAATCCAAGTCATTCACAGAATATTCTTATACAGCACATAATTTGCCAACAGCTAAATTAATCTTGCTTCACAATGTGAGGCTGTGTACATGTGGTTTTTGATACAAAATGGTCCAGTGAAATCAATGGTATGGGCATCATATTAACTCAGAACTAGCTTTTTCATGTCCATGAAGCTTAGTCATGTGCTTGCTAATTTAGAACTCAGAGGTAAGCAAGAATCTCAACTCTCCTTTTTAAACAGTGTGAATTTTCAATCCAATTTACCTTGCATAGATGAAAACATAAATCAGTAGCTGGTCTCCACTGCACATACTAATTTAATGAACTGGGGCTTTGACCACGTGTATTTACACTTTGGGAACCTGAAGACCTTTCCCTCTATACTGCATTAGGATTGGATGCATGCCAAAGAACTATCTATGATCTGAAGGGAGGGGGAAAAGGCAGCCTGGCCCACCAGTTAGCACCAAGGTCTAGAACAAGGGTATGAGACAGGTCAGGGGTCAAGCACCATCCATAACCTCCAGCTGATGATCAGTGGAAGTAATGCAAGTGCTGCTGCAGTAGCACCACAGCCCAGACAGAAGCCCCAAAGCACATTCCAGGACAATGTCTGGGGCACCACAATTTAGTTGGAAAGGTTTGTATCCAGAACAACATGGATGATCTAGAAAAAAGCTCCAAGAAGAGGGTGACACAAAAATTTCCTCAGACCTACATTTTAGCTCATTGCCTGTTATACTACAAAACAAAGCACATTTGGGGGTTTTGTCTAGTAGGTTTCCAAAAAAGGTGTATCATGAAAGGTCTGTCAGTATGCAAAATGAAGTTTAGAATAAAAAGAGGATCAATATTTATGCACAATCATGACTGCTTTGGCACCTAGTCATATTGGGTGACCTTTGTTGACATGACTGTGACCTGAAACAGAGACTCCAAAACAGCAGTGTCTCCTCAGCTCTGCCTCCTCTTTGCCTTGTCCCAATGACCATTGACCCAGAGGGATGAAGCCTCGCACTAATCATTCTCAGACCTCGATGCAAGTCCATTCATCAACAGTTCCCTTCTGCTGTTCTAGTCTAAACCAGTTCTCTTCACACACTTGTCCAGGCAACAACACATCCACTCCCCAGTTGTTTCAGATGTGCAAAACAGTGAAAATAGACTTCTCTGAGCAGATGTTCCTGAGCAGATAATCTCAAAAACATGACAACAAATGTCAGGTGTCTTTGGCTTCACAGAGAAGGTTGAGGTAAAGCTGGAAAAAAGCAGAATAAAGGCAATGGATAGGGGTAGAGTATAGAAAAACAAAATGCTGCTGGAACATCAATTCATCATACAAAAGCAGAAACTGCAAGAAACATTCAGGAAGGGCTTCTACTGGTCACCTCTGGTTATGGTGAGACTCCTCCCTCTACCCTAATCCCAGAACTAAATCTGTCAGATTTTGCTTAGGTGCCAAAGGAGAAAGGAAATTATATTAACCATCTCTGTGAATCTGAACAACAGAATTAGTAATGATCTTTACACTTGAAATTTATTTTAAAAGTGTATTTAGCTTCACTTATCAGATCACGCTTATTAAAAAATCAAAAATTAGAAGTTCTGTGATGTGAGAACAAGTTACACTGAGAATGAAAAGTCAGCACATCCCCAGCCTATGGGATGGGAGGTCCATCTGCTATCAACATTTAGGAAACATACTTTGGGTGGAAAGTTTCCTTGCAGCCTCAGGCTTTGTTAGAGTAATTGAGTTTAGCTCTTAAGATCTTGTTCTATCCATAACTCTAGTTCAGAGTACCTCAAATCTAAGCCTTGCCAAGGACCCTAGTGCACTGCCCTCAAAAGAGGGTAGTCCTGTATGCTGGGGTCTCTTGGTGGAGTCATGCTGAACGCAAAATAACTTTGCACAGGCACAGAAATTCCTGCTGTCAGGTTCCAGATCATAGTATAAATAAAGCTTGTCCAGAAAACACACATACAGGTTTTCTGCCTTGATGAAAAGCCAGCAGAAACAATTTGATTATATTTCTTTCTCTCTTAGCTACACAGGAATGTCATTATTTTTGCATATTTTCATTATGCAAAGTCACATTGGACCCAACAGTGTAAGTATCCCCTTCATTCTGCTGGTGTTTGGCTTCTTATTAGAAATGTTATCAGAAGGTAAACACAATGCACAGGAAGGTTTGCTGCAGAGTAACAAGGTTTTAATACCATACCACACCATGTCGACAACTCAGAAATGTTTTAACAGGGTAAAAATATTTTTGGTAATTACAAAGAAGCAGAAAGGAAAAGCATCCCCTCAAGCTGACAACATACATTTTATACAGAAAGAGACAAGATATGAGACCATGAAAATTGCACAGACACAAATATTTGAGATGTAACTGAGAGGCAGAAAAATATATTAAAATGATCATTGATTGAGCAACATGGAAAGAATTCTCTCAGCAGGAAAAAAAAGATTTTTTCAGGTCTCCAAGAAAGCACAACAGACACAGTTTTTGTGACAATACATAACACTTCCACCTGAAATTTTACAGCCACTTTTAGATATTGATGCCTGTCTCTTTTGATATAGCTATTATTGCTTTTTTTTACACATAGAGAAACCAGGTTTCCAGAATGACTAAGAGCCTTTCTTAAGGTCAAACTGTAAGTCAGGGACAAAGACTAGTTCCCCCCAATCTTATTCTCAATCTACCCCATTAACAAATTGTACAGCCATGAAAAACAATCTCTTCCCTGTGAAAAGGCAGGTTTTGTGAGGAGGATAACAAGTTCCACCTGTCTCTCCAGCTGATATTAGCAATAGTGAAAATTTCATTTTGCAGAAAAACTGCCGATGCAGCACTTGAAAAAAACCTCCAAATTCATGTGCAGATCAGAAAGTGCCGGCACGCTTTCAACAGCTGCAGCTACCACACACTTGGAGAGAGTCATCTGAACTCATCAGATCTGACTCTGGGACAGACAGCAAAGCCCAGATGGCTCGGCTGTACACAAAGCCCTCCTGCTCACGTGGGGCGCGGCATCGCATGGTTGGGGCCCCACAGATTTGTGTGGGCCCCAGGTTAAGACGGGACAGAGCAGTGCCGCAGCCCCACCGGCCCTCCCGCAGTGCAGGCAAATGGAGGATGCTGACAGGACATATGCACGTGCAAGTGTTTAAATAGTTGTTGTTGGGGACTACAGGAAAGCCTATAATAGACATTTTGCCTTGGGATGTTTTCTCTATTCGGTTGCAAAAAAAAAAGCAATAAGAATACACGCTACCCTGAAGGCCTTTCCTCTGCTTAACCAGACCCTTTATTATTACCCAGCTTCTCTCAGAACATACCCTTTCTCCTGACAAGCCTGTACTGCTCCAAAGGGCAAAGCTCACGTCTCAGGCAGGGGTTCTCAGTGCACACTTTCTCACCTGCCTGACTTCTCTTCACTACAGGTCAGACCCAGATAGATTTGAGGGTGTCTATCCACAGGCCATATAAAGCTGGCTGCTTCACCTGCACCAGGTAACCAACCCATACCCCAGCCCCACGCCCGACCCTGGTGCTGGAAACACCCATGGCACAAGGGTTTTCAGGAGTCCTGGCTGTCCACATCCCTGGCAGAAACCAGCTGGAGGAAGCTTGGAAAGCCTGGCCTTTTTATTCTCCAGAATTAAGACTCTGATTAGCTGCTGGCACAAGACCAAAACTCCATCTGAAATGCTTTAGACACCCATCTGCACTGGGTTTGGGAGTCTGAGAAGCGCATGCTGTGGCCCGCTCCTCACCCGTGCCAGGCAAAAACAAGGGGGAAATCAGGGGGTGAGGAGCTGGGTGGGGAGGAGCACCCTGGCCCCAGGCTCTCTATGAGGGCAATGGGAGCGCTCTCACCTGCACACACACACCTCATGCAGACCCTCCAGGCTGCCCCAGGCCTGCACATCTGCAGCCCATGGGCCTGGCCTAGGGGTCCCTGCTCACCCTGGAGGTCGCAGGCTGTGCCCTGGCAGCCCTGGTGCCTGGGGGCAGCCTGGGCTCTGCTCCTCCTGCACCGGCCATGGCTGGGGCCCTGCCCTCCCCTCTCCCTCCCAGACCCTCGTGGTCCTTCATGAGCACCTCATGATAAATTCCATAATTATTCAGCCCTTACTACCAACACTGAAATACATCACTCAGAGCAACTTAGCTGAGATTCATTAGAATAAGACGTCTAGTAGGCACATGTACTTTATTAGCCTCTTACACCAATAGTTTTAATTAGGTACATATTTCACAGCTCTGGAGCCGCTCGAGTGAAGGGCTGCTTTTATCTCTTTTATTTACAGTAACAAGCTATCAAACAAATACCACCATAATTAAACTCAGATGCAAAAAAAAAAAAAAGGCAGCAAAAACCACAAACAAAGAAAAAATTAATTTTTACCAATGGTGACCTACTCAAGCCTCGGGTTTGGTAAGCTTTGGATTTTTAATTGGTGAAAGAAATACCCTGCAGCAGGGCAGGGCACTGGGGCGGGTGTCCCTGGTCCAGCCCTGCCTCCCTGTCACCTTCAGGTGAGGAGGAGAGCGCTGCCTCGGATAGAGACCGCCGGGATGAGAAAAGTGATTAAAATCCAGAACGCTGCTAAATTATTAATGACGAATTTAAATGATGTTATAAAAGAGGGAAATACAGGCGAAAATGTTACACATTCATGGAATTTTTACTCATGCATAATAATAAGCTGAAAACACTTTAGTTATAATGCTTCCGAAATTACCGGGCGGGGGTGAGGGGCTGGCAGGGTGCGTTTCTCGGGCCCGCCCGCCCTCCCGCCACTCGGCGATCAAGGGCGCCACCTGGCGGGCGCTGCGGCGAACGGCGCCTGGCGCGGGGCCGAGGCCGGCGGGGCCGGGCGGGAAGCGCCATGGGCCGTGAGGGCCCGCGGGGCTCGGGGGGCTCTGCCCGGGCCTTGGGCCGCCGCCACCGGGGCAGGGGACGTGGCTGCGCCAGCCTCACTGACGGCCGTCACTCCCGCGGCCGCACCCTGTGTTATTTGCTTTCTCACCTGTAGCGCAGACAGGTTTTAACTTCTCAGGTGCTGGCAGAGCCCGCTTGCTTGGGGAGAGCAGCTTATCTGCATGCGTTCAACCGCCTCGTCAGCCTCTGGGGATAATGCTGCCTATGCTGTAAATAAAAATAAAAATATACATATATATATAATGTTGCAGGGAACAGCCATGTGAGAAGAGCTGCTTTCTGCCGTCTTCACATGTGGAACCCACCCTGCTCCTGGGCAGTGGAGTGGCTGCCTGGGGGGCTGTGTGCTCCTGTCCGAAACCCCACCGAGCTGCCTCCTTGGGAGCAACAGCAGCACCTGCGACCTGGAGAATAAATGGTTTTCCCAGGTCAAAGCTGCAAGTGGCATGTACCCCACAGAGCTGCATTTTTGTCTAAATGTCTATGCAGTCTTTTCTGTAAAGACTTCCCACACTGTCTCTCCACACTCCATAGCAAAGTTCTGTTTGTCTCATCTAAAGAGTCACATGGTCTTTGAGGGTCACATCTTTAAAGACCTATTTAAGGTTTTACACAATCAGGCAGGCATTTATATCATCTAGCACCAGTTCCACTCATCATTTTCCTCTTCCATGGCAGGGGAAGAAACCTGCAAGCCCATAAAACCGGAGTACAGCCTTAGCCACAAAGTCTCTCAGACTTGCATGTCCCTCTGGCTGAATTCCTTGGGGACATCCTGTACTTCCAGGTGCCTTTCAGTCCAATCAAGCTGGTTTTGGTAGTTCTGCAAAGCAGAGAGCCATCAGCTGATTATAGTGGCAGCAAATAAGGCAAGAACAATCCTAGGCCATTCTGGGCTGTAAAGTCTATACAAATGCTGGAAGTCCTGCTGAATGCTAACTGGCAGCTAGCACCAATTACTGAGTAATGGGCTCTCCACATGCCCCTTTACTTAATAAGTAGACACGGTCTGCACTCACTTTTGGAGCTCAGTTGTCTCTGGTTGTAACACCAGCTGAATGCTTTGCAGAGGGCCAGTCTCACACTGACTAAAGCTCAGATCGTTATAGCAAAGTCTCAACCAAAAGAAACTGCCACGCTCTTCCCAATTGGACCGGATGAAATAAAGGCTCTTGGACACAGTTCCTACCTAGGAGCCTGCCAGAGCCTAATAATTGCAACATGCTGTGATTCTAAAACAAATGTGTCATGGAGAGATACCCAGGCTAATTCCAAAGGAGGTAAATTTGCCTGGGTGAAACTCTTCGTTAGTACAGAGTTATTTCTTCCACGGCTCCAGCCGCTTCTGGTCCCTTTCTCTGTGTCACTGCCCAGAGTACATTTGCTATTGTGAGCCATGGATGGCAGCTGTGGTCCCTCTAGGCAAAGCAGAGACATTCAGATCAGAAACAAAAATTTGTGCTTTCTTTTCTCCTTTGCTTCCTATGAAATCTTCATTGACCATATTCTCATTATTCCTTTGCCTGGACAACACTACCTAAAATTTTTGCTGAACTTTGGGCACTATGGTGGCATTTTATGTCACAGGAGAACTGATTCTCTAGCTACATGGAGGTTCAAACCAGGTTTCTCTGAATGCTCAAGTGCCACATTTTCTCCCTAGATCTTCAAAGGAATATGCTGAAGGTAACAGAGAAAATCCCTGTGAAATCATGGTGTAAAAAGAAGTTACTGTTAAATAATCCCAAAGCATCTGAGATAATTTCCACAAAGAAAGCAGCATGGACCCCTAGAACACAGTTCCTATACATCCATATTAGGAATGTCACACTGTTACTTTCACAGCTAACACTACGAAAGGCTGCTGAAATGTTCAAAGGAACTTTGGTACGATATTATTTTTCTCTTTGGGAAATGAAAGTTATCAATAAAGGTCTCATAAAAAGTAAGAAACTTTGACAACCTTGATTCTCTGCAGGCAGCAATTACATGCAAAATGTTGCCCTCAGTTTATATCCTTTAGCTGTTTTACATTTTTGACACTGGGAGGAGGGCATTTGTAGTCAAGTAGTTAGCATCAGATTATTGTTTAATGAAACCAGCTGCATGAGTGCAATGCTGTGACTGAGACTTTTTAATGTGTAAGCAAGTTGGTGAACGCAGAACCATGGTTTCTGCAGCAGCCACGATTTGCACCCCATGTGTTATGGACTATCTGACAGTATTATAGACAAGGAACCATCTTTCTGTGTGCCAGAAGAGAGAAACCAGTCACTGTACTGAAGGCCAACTGAAATTTTAGGTGCCTCAAAAGACACATTAAATTCCAACTTTGTGGATTTATTACCATATATTAAACTGATGTAGCCATTTTTATCTGAACTTAGTTTCTTCCTAATTTTTATATACTTGTGCAACAAAGGGAAGTCATCATGACTGTTTCATACACCTTCCCCATCGCACATTTTAGTTCTATGCCATGACATCCCATTAAATGTAGTTACCAGGATGGAATTTTCTTTGGTTTTAGTTCTAAAGTGCATGTGGGAGGTGGAAAGAGAACCCTCTGACTGCACTAGTTCATTGTGTGAACCAGGCAGTAAATACAGATGTGGAACTCCATATTCATGCCTCAGCATGGGTATCTCTTCAGTGTCACACCTGCAGGTATTTATATGATGACACACTGAAATAAATGCAGCGCGTGTGGGTGTGTAGAGCTGCACCTGTACATATAATGAGACACTCAAAGAAATACACTAAGTTTTGTTGCAATCCCACTTGAGAACATTCTTGTCCAGTTTGTCCTGCATGTTCTGTAGCTTATTCCTGCTGCTGAATCTTTCTCTAGTCTGGGCTGGACAGCCCTATATACCCATGTGACTCTCTTATTCCAGGGAAAAAACCCTACTACTTTGCCACTTCCTCATTGCTTTCATTCAAAAGACCAAATCCTGTGAACCATCTGCCTGCCTGACTTCTGCTGAGCTTGAAGTAGTTGGAACTGAAACTGGGCAGAGAAGGCAATTTCCACACCCTTTGGGTCCGCTTATTTGCCTGCTTCATAAAGATCATGTGTGCTTTCCTTGTAAGGCAGCTATTGACTGGCAAGTCTTGCTCTGGCACAGGCGTGTTACACATCCTGGGATTGGTTTTGAGAGTCCTGTTTCAGCCAGTGAAAGGACACAAACCTAAAACCTCATGGGTTTTATGCAATATAGAGCCTAGTATTTAGTATATTAAAAATACTATTACATCAAAGAGCACAAGAAACACAGACATTCTTCTCCACAATTTTCAGAGGAGGAAACTGAGCCAAGGTATCTGAGTAAATTGCCCAAGAAGCATCAATTAGGCTAAATCTTGGAACATCCCTACTTACCTGGAATCTCAAGCTGTGAAGTAATTTAAAGCTCCTTAAGACTGAACAAGTGCCTGCCAGAATGGGTTGACATTTCATCATCAGTGGTAACTTAGACTACAAGAGAAAACATGAAGAAAATGAAATTACTATTGCTGTGCAAAAGTTCTGAAACCACTGGACAGTGACTTAGAAACATTTGGACTTCGTGTTGTGATTCCACTCCACCACAAAGAAACAAAGTGTGGGTATCTGTACACGTTTTAAGGAAATGGGAATAAGAAATATAAGTTACTCCTTAACACCTCACAAGCAGACTCGGCATTCCTTAATCTTAATGGCTAGTGTAGGAGAAAGTACAGCCTAGTCTTTAGACTAAAGGACTGTGAGCAAAGGAACAAATTCCACTCTGATTTTTTTTCTCATAACTGGCTAAATCAATCAATCAATCAATAAATCAATCATTCCATGCCTTAGTTAACACATTTATATCACAGATAATATCTCAAAATATTTCCTTTTACCAAAGCAGAGGTCCTTTCTTTGCCCAGTCACAGATTCTGTTTCCTCTTTCCACAGATCCCACAGATGCTTTGGCAAAAAAGAGATCTGTTTTATGACATTTGACCTTGAGATCAGCTCAGTTGGTTAGAGCATGGTGCTAATGACACCAAGGTTGTGGGTTTGATCCCTGTAGGAGCCATTCAAAGAGTAGGACTCAAAGATCCTTGTGGGTCCCTTCCAACTCAGAATATTCTGTGATTATCTGTGATTTACTGTGTTTGTTTTGCTGACATCACAGAGTCAACGAGAACAAGTATTTATACTTCTATTATGCCTTCATTGAACTGAACAAGGTGTTCAACAGGACATTTTAATTATAATCCCACTTCTAACAGCATGAGTAAAGGTGTTTAAAAAACACAATCAAGCATGAAATAGAACAGTAAACATGCCATTTCAATTACAAAATTATGTATAAGCACATCCTTGCACAGCACAACATTTGAAGACTGCAAGAGATGCTAAAATCCTTGCTGAAACCCTGTGAGGTTTTGTGCACAGCATTGAAGGAGCCAAAATGCTCTTTCCTCACACTCTTTTGTGCACTTATACTGAATTTTTGACTCCAGAGAGAAACTCATGAAGTCTCAAACTGACAATTTTTACACAGATTTCCATGGAGAAAAAGTAGCCTTGAGCCTTTTTTTTTTTTTTTTTTTTTGGCATTGCAGTGTCACATCAGACACTTGTTCTGTTTGTGGAGCTCTTTTTCACTTCTCAGCCTGACAGTGCTGAAATTGAAAAGCAAATCATAGAATCATAGAATATGCTGAGTTAGAACAGACCATGAAGATCATCATGTCCAGCTTCTGGACAGTGTCATCATGTCCAACTTCTTTCTACACAGGACACCCCAAGAATCACACTATGTGCCTGAGAGTGTTGTCTGAACACTTCTTGAACACTGACAGGCTTGGTCCAATGTCCTGGCAAATCCTTGTATGGTTATCCAGCCCATCTACCTGTACCAGTGAAGTACTCTCCAGCAGGAACGTAACAGAGAAAATACTGTTCCATGTTTATAGACACGTATAGACCTACCAGAAACTCCTGGATATCTGTGGCCCCTCTGGGCACAGCAGGATACTGGGCTGCCCTGTAAAGCACTGTAATTCCCCCAGGCTGACAGGAGGGAGAATTTCATCTCTCACTCAACACTGCTATACTGTGGACTTGACCTAGTCCTTGGTTCAAGGAACTGATGCAATACATTGTTTTACAGTGGACATTTGGGGAACTTCCAAAGGTGCACCCTGGAAACATCAGGGAAGCTGCCTTCCTGTTATGAAGACACTCACTCCAGGAGCTTTGAGTAAATGAGGCCTCAGTTTGGCAAAATCCACCCTCTATCTCTCTCCAGTGAATCAACACACACTGCTTAGAAGAATACAACCAGGTTGTCACAGAACTGTGACAATCGTGACAGGCTGCTGTAACTCAGGTCTTTACAGCATCGGAAGCAAAAGGGAACATTGGTGTTTCCAGTGGTTAAGGCTGGGGCCAGGACAGGGAGGCCTGTTCTGTCTGTGTGGAGGCAAGTGTGCAGGGAAAGGGCTGCTGAGGGAGGAAGCTGATGGTCAGGGGCAGATTTGCCAGCTTTCTGCAACTGGATGAGATTGTGGACACTGCTAGGTGCGACTTTCCCCTGTTGTTCAGGCAAACTCCTCTCTCCAAACTAGCAGCACAATGCCCTCCTGCTTTCTCCAGCACTCTGGAAGCACAGACAAAGCCACAATCACTTTGCTGCCCTGAATAGTTGCCCGCTTGGCCAATGTGTAGAGCCAGCTCTGATGGCACCTATCAGAAAGACATGGGCACAGTGCTGTCCAAACCTTTTCTTTTCTGCACATCATCCCAGTGCTCAGGAGCAGTTGGCAATGTGGTGAATATTCATGCTAAAGCATGGCCAAACCATCCCAGCCTATCCTCTGCAGTTTCTCCACACAGCCCCATTGAGGAGAAAATTGGAACAACTTGCCTTTCTGCCATGCAGATTAGTCTTGAACCAATGCTGTATGCATTAAGCTCCTAAGGACATCTGGAAATCATAATGTGAAATCTGGTGCTCTCTCATGATCTGGACTATTATCTTTTCCACAAACTGTACTGTTCTGTTTAATAGACTATGTTATTGTCCATGGTATTGAGTTGTCTTCTAGAAAATCTGACCTAGAAATTACTCTGTTGTTGTGATTTGAAATTATTAACTTTCACAAGAATGTTATGGTCATGATGAACCTTAGATGAACCTGTAAATACAATGGATAATTAGGTGAGGCATATAACAATCAATATTTAATAATATGACAAACACATAGATAAATGCATTTAATTGACAGGAAACTACAGGGGCATCTGTAGGTATTTAATAGCACAGACAGCATTAAAAGTTTGACTGCCATCCCATTTTTGAAATACAATTTGTTATTCTTTCACTAGCCTTTCAGAGTTGAAGGAAGAACTTGGCATATTTTTTCCGCTTCTGGAAGAACCTGTCTTTCTCAAAATGCCAGAGCGCCTCATTAGTGGAAGCCTTGGTGAGCTTGTAGGTAGCTGGCAGAGGTGTTTTGTTGTGCTTGTTTCCACTTCATTTTTCCCTGCTATTATATGAGTAAGTAGAAGTAAAAGCATAGTTTTCATTGCCTTTAATGGGAGCAGAATCTGCTTTTACTTCATAGCTATTTTCTATTCTTCTCCTGGCACTACACAGAAATGCATGTGAGGTGAGACACGGTGGTGAGATGACTTGGCGGTGAGGGTTCCAAAAGCCAACACTAAATGCAGATAACATATTTTTTACTAGTTATGCACATTTACGGGCCCTGACAGAAATTTAAGAGAGACCCTATATGGAGAAGTCATTAACTGAGATTTAAATTTGTGAAATACAGGAAATATGGGAAAACTTAAAATTTAAGACTCACATTTAACGTCTCTCTACTTAAAGCAAATCAGCAAATGGGGCAAGGCTGTGAAGTTCATTAATACCATAGGAAATGAACATGAGACCTACCTGATTCCTGCATCTTCTCCCTGAATGTACCAGTTTTGTTAGAGGAAAGTTGTGTCGCTTCTTCTTTCTTTTGGAATTGCTAGAGCCAGTTCAGGTCCTTCCCAGCTTCTGGATAAATTGGGTTCCAACCTCTACATTTGAACAGATACATAGAAGGTTTTACACCAGTTTCTCACCACCAGATATAACTCAGAGCATAATTATAAATTTGGATCATAAGTTTGTCCTGAGTAGTTATGAGAGGTAACTATGCATGGTAAGTAAAACATCTCATCGATGAAGAGAATATAATTTTCAGGGTCAGTTTTAGAAAGTCACATGTTTTTATCTATACACTCAACACAGAAACAAGCACAGAGCTTGGCATTTGAAAGGTCAGATTTTAAATTGAAGCCATTGTTTAAACATCTTCCTCTGCAATGCGAAGCAGAAACAGCCTAGGTGAAGCAATCTAAGTCTTCCCTGCTTCCTGTCTGGCTCTCTTGTGCACAAGGAAGGTTGATTCTAGAGCAGTCTCAGGGCTGGTCTACCAGTAGGTGTTTGTTTCTCTTCCCCAGGCACCAGTATGCCCAGGGGATGAAACCTGTGCAGGATGACTTCCTGACCATAGCTGATGGGCACGGCCTCTGCAGCCACCAGCTGGGACATGGGGTGCTGTTTCATGGCTGGGCACCTGGAGCACCAGCCAAGCATACAGATGGGGAAGGGTGGAGAATGGTGACACCAGCTCATCAGCAGCCCCAAGGGTTGTCAAGACCTTGTGGGCACAAAGGCAAAGGAGAGTGGAAAGGAGTTAGCTGAGAGATGATACAACTCCTTTGCAGGGCACAGCCACAATGGGAGCTGTAATCACAGAGGAAACAGAGTGTCTGTCTGAAACACTATTTCTGCTTTTTTTGGGTAAA
This sequence comes from Myiozetetes cayanensis, assembly GCF_022539395.1. Taxonomy (NCBI): domain Eukaryota; kingdom Metazoa; phylum Chordata; class Aves; order Passeriformes; family Tyrannidae; genus Myiozetetes; species Myiozetetes cayanensis. The sequence continues at coordinate 14,885,586 of NW_026086826.1, read as the reverse complement.
TATAGGAACTATGACTTCATGTCTAACACTTCCAGAGACGTACTCTCAGGCTTGTTTTCTTCCTTATCAGGGCTCTAAGAAACCCAAAACGTGTCTCTTTATTTCAGTTCTGGCTGGAGGTTAATCTCTAGAAACAAGTAATGTAACATTTCCATCTATCTTTTCTACTCTTTTGGCAGTTTTAATTATACTAATATGCTATGACAATTTAAACAAGACACATCTCAGCTCCTGGCCTGCTCTGTAATGGTTCAGCTGCTACATGTGCTCCAGCATATTTTGCTCAGACAGGCTGCTGCTGGAGGCAAGGGGGAGGCAGAATAGTGCCCTTCTGTCATGAGAGGTTTCATTGCACTGATCATTGTATGTTTGACAGATTCTTTGTCAATGTCAAGTGTCTTTTGTGGTTAAGCCCAGTAAAGCTAAAACAAAAGGTCTCCTAGATATTAGATATATTGTGACATTACTGAATTCACTTGGAGGCAGTAATTTTTTGTCAGCCTATGAAAAGAAAAATGGAGCTAATGGGAAAACAAAAGGAAGATGCTGGCATGCCTTTTTAGCTATTTTTGTTTATGTCAGACATTGTGATTGACATCTGGCCCAGAACACCCCTTCAACCATTGAGCCTGGTGTCATGAAACAGAACAAAGAGAAATTGCCAGCCAAGAAAACACCACTGGCTCAGAAAGCACTGCTTTTTGTTTATTTTCTTTTAAGTGTTTCATTTTCAGTAATCAGTATTGTTACACAAAAGTGGTTCACTCACATGCACCCCCCACTTACTAATTGGACTTTTAAGTTTCCTTGTGTTTGCTTTCTTCCTGCTTGCTTGAATGGCACCAGAGTGCTGGTTTGGTTGGATGACAGTCTGTCATAACAGTGATGTTTGAGGTTAGTGAAAACTGACGTGAAAAATACAATCCACTGGCCTTTAACCGAAATAGCAGCTCTGGTTTTTGTGGAGTTGGCAGGCAGCATTTTTAAACCCCTTTCATGGTGAAGGCAGTTACAACATGTTTTTCTCTGTATCAAGCAGTTCCATCATGAAGTACATTATCTACGTCTGTTGTCATATCAGGATATTGCCTCTGAAGAGCAGTTTGCTGTTTCTTATGTGGGCACTGCTCTTTTGAAGTGTCCTGAAAGTGTTAAGGTAATTTTGTGGTCAGTCTCCAGGACCAAGCCAAATATAACGCTTTAGAATTTACTGAAGAGTGATTTTAGGGAAATATCAGACCAGAATAGGTCCCACAGACACCCAACACTAAGAGTTCTTTGTCACCACCGTTCTGCAAGTGTTGTAAAATTTCAGAGACTTGGTCACAATTATGTATCAGCAGGACAAAATTATTCCTTAAATTTCTAACTTCATCTTGAAAGTATGGTGCTTAACATAATAACAAAATAAGACTTTTCACAAGATGAGAGTAAGACAGTCCATCAGCCACTTCCTTCCATACATTTATATGCTGAAATCATATCAGAATGTTTGTCCTAACAAAAAAAGCCTTAATCACTAAAAAAAATTCTATGGAAGTTGGCCATTGAATGCATCACATGTGCCAGAGTTAAACATGCTTGCACTGTTTTAACAGGGTACCTTTCAGTATAGAACACTGGGGTGTATTCTCCTGTAGAAGCAGACACTTAACTCCCCTCAACATTAATAGCAGGTATGTTCACACATAGAGTGGAGAATTTCTTTCTGTTTCTTTGCACAGTGCTCTAAAAAGAACTTTGAAGAAATTGAGAAAAACAGAGAGCGCAGTATATTAATTTTAAGGAGATGAAAGCAGTACATGTCATTCCTAAATTTCATGGAAAATGCACCGTTAGTAACAAAGATGAGTAGAAAATTTCAAAATCATTCTGAGCAGCATTAAAATCAGTCTTCCCTGATTTTCTGTTTTCCCCTTCTTTTCAAAGCACATACATTAAACTCATTTTATGCTTATAATGTATATAATGATTCTAGACAACATAAGAAGGACACTGGGATTCTTCCTATTTCAACGTATAAAGTGGCAAGCCAATTTATGCAGCTTAAACCATTGCTAAAGAAGATGTATCAAAAATTGCCTGTGATCATTACAAATAACAGCCTGAAATGTTCACAAGAAGCTGTTTGCTTATCATATTTTCATTAAAACATCTTTTCACCTGCTTTGCTTTTCCCATGCCTGTAACCTGCATTGTAATCAGTCTTATTAACTGAGAACATAAATATGATTTATTATGGTCTGATAATGGAAGCTGCATGGACCAAGAGAAGGGATATATTGTCCTTTGATAAAATGGCTCTTTTCTCTCAAATAGAGCTCTATCATGAGAGCACGCAGAATGTAGTGAGTGATTATTTCCTGAGGGTGAATGATGGCAGAACCCTACAGAAAATCTTCTTGTTGGCCATGACAGCCTCTGAGTGTCCCCAAATCTCACTGAGTTTGACAACCTGCAGACACTTTTGATGAACTGTATTCTTCTGTCAGAGACAGCCTGTCTGGGAGGAGAAAAGGGAACCTTTATCGTCTGATCTGCTATTATTGTCTTGATCTTTTATAAGCAATCTCTAATGCACATGAATATAATATCCTTTCACAGAAGTGCCAAACATAATAGAAATGTAGTTAAAGGACCCTTTTCCCAGTTATGTAAATGTCCTAATACCATAATTAGAAAAGATGGTTTGTGAATGATAGCGGTAAGGAAAGGGTAATCAAAATATTTTAACATTATCTTTCTGTTTTAAAGACCAAAATCTGTGATAAATAGCATTTATGGTAGATATGGGGAACCAGCTTGTGCTGAAGCTTTTACCTAAAAAGAGAATAGTTTTGAGTGTAAAACTGGTGTTATATTTTCATAAAACACATAAATGGCAGCTGGTCTTAAGCCAGGAATGATTACTGGCAGATATGACTTAAAGAAAATGAGTATTCCACTCAAAATCCCTCCATGGCTGTTACAGAAAGAACAAAGCGTTATTATTAAGTAATGTACTTGGACAAAGGGGTGTTCAAGACCAACTAAGTTCGCCAGCAAATCTCTCTTTTATCTATGTCCAGAAGAACAAGCATAACAAAATCTTTTTCAATTAACAGCTGTACACATTAGCAAAACACCCGTATTTCTCAGCTCAAGCAATCTGGCTTATTTATCACAAAAAATGAAATGTTTGGGGGGGCAAGGTTTCCAAGTTGCCCAGTAAAAGCAAGATACTTGATTTTTCATTAACCTTTTGACATCTGGAGCTGGGATGTCCCAGTATTAACTACTAATGGTCTTTTGCATTACCAGTTGGTGTTGAGAGAAGTCCCAATTGTCAGAGTCAAAAGGTTAATCAGCAATTTCACACCAGTGATGTGGTCAGAGTTCGTATGTTACTGCCTAAACAGGAGGAAGAAGAAAATAAAGTCATTAACAGAAAACTACATCCCAACATTACTAAATCCCTCTTGGTTTTTTGTTTGTTTGTTTTCTAGAAAATATCTCATGATCTATTTACTAAAACTCCTGACTTTTTAGAGGACTTTGCAAACCTTTGCTGAGAAGTATGGGTCGAAATACGTGACCGACTTGTTTGGTTTATTCTACTTTTCATAGGAAAAAAAGTAAAGTTTTACTTAACCACCAAGCGTTCAGTCCAGGGCAGTGAGGGAAAAAGTCTCTGTCTGTTACCTATGGAGATTTTTAAAAACCTATCCAAATGGGCCTAATTCAGTCTGAGAGTTGTGTCCTGTCTGCTGGAAGTGAAGACACTGGAATGTCCCTTCATTAAGAATGAATTTCATGGTGCAAACATACTTTATCAGAGATAAAGGACATCCAAGAGCAAAAACCTGAGTGTAGACTTTCCCCTCCCACCCCTCTTTCTGTCTTGATTGCAGAAAATAAGTCAACAGCAGCATTCCCTTAACAAATATAGACAGCAATCTTATTTCATGTGAAAGTACCCTCATAAACAGCCATGCCAGTACCTCAGCTGGTACTATTCGACCAGAAATAGCCATAGCATATTTTAACTTGGGGCCCAAGAGATCTCCTATCCATAGCAAAACCAGATTTATTTTCCAAAACAAAGTATAAAATATTGCTGACAACATTACAGTTTGGCATTTGCTAACAATAACAATGCTAGCACAAAATGACTTCTCATTTGCCCTGGTAATATCTGAAATTGTTAACCATTGTTTGTCTTTTGCTTAGCCCTGATCAAAAACCTTCTGATGTTACCATATTGATCAGGCCAGTTCTATGCTTTTGAGGCATTCTATCTTCTTCCTGTTTCCAAGGCAAACAAATAGTGAATATTGCCCAAAACAACAACTTTCATCCTGGATATTTTCTGCCTCAGATAGTTCCTCTCATCTTTCTCCAGTTTCAACAAAATCTATGGCTAAAATCTTTCCTATCTTGATTGCCTCAGTTTAAATGGGGACAGGATTTTACCCTGAAATGTTCTGGAAAAAATACCAATCTTTCCAAGTGCCCTATTACTTAGTCCACCAATTAGCTGACTCTAGAGCCCGAGTGTCCTTGTACATCATCCCAGTTCCCATCTGTATACTTGGCTGCATATGTTTATGCAATTAGAAATGGTGAAAATCTAATAAAATTAGGACAAACCTGAGTGAGCTAAAATTCTGTTTAATCTCTCAAACTGAATTGTTGAAAGCTTGCTGAATTCCCCAAACCTCTCTCAGTGAGTCAATATCATACCAAAGATGTCACAGCATAGCAGACATAAACTGTACTTCCAGAATCCCATACACACCCACAAATAATGAATCTAATGGCTCCAAAGCACTGTCAGGGAAAAAAAAAGTTTCCTCCAATTACGAGCATCGTATTTGGTGGCCCAGAGTGTAAAAAAAGAACACAGGGAAGATTTGCATGGGGAAGGAGTGGTCACTTTAAAGGCCCTTGCCTTCCTATATTGTATATCTATATATGCACTGAAGCAATCCAAGTCTCCTGCCTTCAAGGGAGGACCACTGACATTAGCACACTTGGCTTTGCTAGATCCTCTTGGCAAGCTGTGAGAAACTCAATATGATGGGAGAATGAAATTTTCTTTCACCTCAATGTGACGCCTTTCCAGAGTTTGCTTTTAAAAGCCCGTTTTGCACTTACTTTTGTAGTGCAATGATAACTGGTGGTTTGCACAGAAATAATCACCAGTGGAATAGTCCCAGACCACTTCATACCAGTGTTCTCTCATCACACACCATTCAAGAGAAGTTAGGCAAGGCAATGAAGAATGACTTTGGCTGAAATTAGGATGAATTTTCCTTAAAATGGAGAACAGAATTATTTAGAGTTGAAGCACAGTGGATCAATTAATAACTCTGTTCTTGGAAGAAAGAGCCTGGGATCTTTTATCTCAAGTTGTGAGGGCTTTGGTTTTGTACCTAAGCCAAACTATGTATTTGTTGCAGAATGGGGCTCTTCAGTATGTAAGGGTTGTGGCATTGGGTCCATAGGTCAGAAGAAAATGTTGTCTGCAGATCGAGCAGTTCCTTTTCTTTTTTCCCCCCTATATATTCATTTTCCTCATAGACTTCATCTCCAAGTATGTGCCTTATTTACTCTTTGAGATCTTAGAGAATTTCAACAAGGAGGTGACCAGGCCAGAACTAGGTTTCCCATAATCACACAACTGAGGTACTGTTCCCACTCATACACTTTGAGATGCTGAGTTCATAGAAAATACAGCTGGAGGGGATCATCCAGTACCTAACAGCATTCCCCAGATTTTTGATTTCTCTGTCATAGAATTACTTCAGTGATAGGTACTTTATCACCACTCAGTCAATTATCCCAACAGATAACTGTCCTTTCCTAAGTGACAAATACAGTCTAGCCATGAGAGAGACCAATTGCTTTCTTAGACATTATATGTTTTGCTCAAATACAACTTAAATGTATTTCTGCTTTTCATCTTGTTTCTTCTCTGTTTATTTCTGTCTCTATTACGAGTCATTCACTTTTTTTCACTTTACCTTTCTCCCTACTACCTTACCTACCTACCTTCTACATTAAGTCACTCCCTCTCTTATTTTGTGTTATGAACTATGTGTTCCTTGGTACCTTGTATTTCTTCTGTGTATCTTTCCAAACACATGAAAAATAAACTCTCACGTGCCATCAGCCTTGCTACAGGGACCTATCTCTTGTCATCTCCCGGGGGAGCTAAAATGCTACATTTTCATTCATTTCATCAGAAACACTTTTCTTAAACAATGAGAAATTAAACAGATGTATTCAAATTCAGGTATAAAGGTGATGTTCTCGAGGTGTGACTGAAGAGCACAGCTAGCTATGGGAAGCACATGATATGCTCTGAACGTGCAAATGCAGGGATAGGCATTATGTAGCCTCTAAAAAGGGAAATCAGAACTCCTGGCAATCATGGAAAACAGATGCCTGCTTCCTGCTGACTGTTGGGGTGTTTCATGTACAAAGTGAGTTAGAACACAGGTTAGAACCTGCAGGTTCCAAAACACCAGATTAAGTGACTTTATCTCAAATTTATGCCAGGGCAAGTACCATCCATAAGAGTTAAGGTGGAGCATCACCATAGGCAGAAAACTGTTTTACTTTTGTCCCCTCAAGCCAGGCCCACTGCAAATTGTAGTGTACATGTAGTGCATAAGTACAGTACTGACCCTGGGGCACTGAAGGCTGCTTGATCTAACAGGTGTTTGTGGATCTCAAGATAATCTCCAAAATTCAGTGCAGCTCAAACACCAGTCTTTCTTTAAAAACATTGTTTCTACTTATTCTTACAATTTTTCACAGAAAATTATCAGAGGCAACTACCCCTGCTATGGCAGGAAGTAGTATGATAAATAGGGGAGGACTAAGAAAAGCTTATTCCATACTTAACAGCAGAAAACAAGTTTGTTTTCCAGCACATCTGTTTCATAGCACATTGCTGCTGCAATGTAAACTTTTTGAACTGCAGTATTTTCCCACCTGTGTTGACCAGGGGAAAGTGCTGAGTGCCCTGGTCTGCAGCAAGGCTGTTGTGGTCACCTGATACAGGAGCAGTTTGTGTTAGCCCTGAGGACCCACAGCAAAGAGGAGCTCAGACTGTGTCTCTCTGTGGAAAATCCGAACATAAGGGAAATAAACTTGATCTTGGGAGAAAGAGGTTCTTTGTCCCCTGCATGATCTCAGACAACATCTTTCTTCTCTCCAAGCCTCATTTTTTCCTCAAAATGAGGACTGACAGCTTCCTGTCTTCTCTCTCTGAGCTCATGGCTCTTTTGGCTAGTGGCTGTTCCTGATTATGGGTTGGTCTGATGACTACGAGTCTGACCTCCAGGAGGCCTCTGGACACTTGTATATTATATTTGATAATGAAGTCTCCTGTCTTATCCAATCAAGACAAAAAAAGTAAGTCAGACCAGAGGAAACTGGCTCAGCACAAAATGGCAGCCTCAATGCAGTGAAGTCAGAGCCATTAGCTATTGACTACTACAGAAATACTGAAACTGCATCAGTGATTTCTTTTTTTAATTGCTATTTAGGGATTTAAATGAGATTTTTTAAAAGAAAGAAAGACAGAACGTTTAGTCTACAATCACTCTTTGCTGCCAATACAGGCTATCATATAAATTACTTAGACACTTTTAAAAATACATTATTTACTCAATAACCCATAATGGGTCCAGAGCTCCTTTTACACGCTATTATAGAAGTACATAATTGCTGAATTTTCAAATGGATATTTCTTCTAGGCAATAGTCTGTAATGGTTCCTTCAAAGCTCTTAGGCTTTTATCATATGAAGGCCTAAGTAGAAAATGTTTAGTTCACCGATCATTGACCTAATAGAGAGCAACAGCTTTTCTGGAACAACTATTGTCTGTTAGGGCACCTGATGTATGAATGACATTTAAAAAATTCTTGGAAGTATTTGCTAGAGAAGAATTACTGTTCGTGTGTAAAGCAAATGCTATTGATGAGATACTCAGAGTTCTTTTGTTTGGTTCTGCTTGGTTTAGTTTTTTAGTTTCTGTGCAAGCCCACAAGCAAAAGAAAACAGTTGGTTTTGTGTATGAAATGCGAACTCAGTCTAGGACCCATTCGGATCAATGAGAGACATTTCAATTTTCACAGAGGTCATTCAGCTCAATTAAAACATGTCTCAAATGAAAACACAATGTAAGAAGCTGAATTCTGAAATCAGAGAAGTAAGGGAATGCTGCAGTGGGGCAAATCACATTTCTTAAAGTCATGCTGAACACAGAAAAACCCACAGGCCTATCCTGAGCTTGATCTAGAAAGGAAATAGGCAACTTGACACTTCTTCAGCACTACTGCTATGAATCTCACAATTACTGAGCTGCTGTTCTCTACTTACATTTAGCTTTGAAGTTTGCTGTTTCCATTTCAAACACAAAGGTAGGTTCAGATTCCTAAAACCTTGATATAAGAAAACACATTTTCTCTCCCTACACACTTTGGGCAGTAAAGTCCTTGGCACTACTGCCAAATAAATGTCGACTAGGTCTAAGTGCAGGAGCAGCAAGGCTGAATGTGAGCTGGGTGCAGTCAGGCAGAGACCCTCAGAGAGGCTGAAGGACACCTCCAGCTCTGACCCAGATGGACCAAGGGAGAGGTCCTTGCTGGGTGTCACAGCTCCCTCACAGACTTGGGGCCAATGGGATGTGCAGCTCACTAAAGGAGGCTACTGAATAGCCAGGTCAGGAACTGGGTGTGATCTTAACACTGTGTGCCATCAAAACCAGAACAACTATCCCAGCACAGTGCTCTTTTGTATGTGATCTGACAGCAGAAGCTCTCCCATGCCTTTTATCATTGGATTTCTCCAGCCTCATAAGGCTGCCTGGGACTCCCAGTATTCTGGCATGATTAACACAAAAAAATACAGTTGCTGGCAATTCTAATTGTTCCTTCTGTTTGATGCATCTGATCGAAGAGAAACTGAAATCACAGACCAATATGCACCCAGGCTGCACCAGTTAGCCTCATCATGCAAATGAGACACACTTGCAGGTGAACTTATTAGAGATCAAATAGGTTTAGGCACCGTGGATAATGAAGGCAGAGCGCTTATGTTGCAACAGTCAGAGCTAGAATTTAATCATGTTGTTGATACCTACTGCAGCAGTGAACAAACACAGAAACAGCCACAAAAATCAAACTGTTAGAATGAAAGGAAGGTATAAACCAGACAAATAATAAGAATAAAAAAAGACCCAAACCAAGGAGCATAGTGGTTTCAAGAAGGAAAAATTTGCATGTTAGATCTGGAAAGACTTTGAGCCCTGCTGCTTTCAGCTGAGCCCTGGATAAGTGGGGGTTGCAAGGAGAAACTGATGGGGTGTCACTGTCTGTTCCAGGAGAGAAATGGCTCCTACATACCTGTGGAGATGGTCCTGCAAGGGGAGGGGGGAATGCCAAGCAGCAAAATGCTTGAAATCAACAATGGTAAAACATAGCCCATACTGAGAAGTAGCATCTAATAGGAAAGAATTAAGAAAGAAACTGAGAAACAGCCTCCTGGGGTGGAATTTATAACAGAAGTTACACAACTGACAAGCTGGATTAGCAATTTGGTAGACATTAAGAGTAAATAAATTCTGCAGAGGCATTAGCCCCTTCTGTCTCAAAAAACCTCTCACGTGTTCCCACCATCCTTTATGCAAACATCTGGTGAGACCTTGAGCAGGCCCACTAAGGTTTCCCTGTTTTAAGGAGCAAAGATGAGAATCAGCAGGTGAAACCTGCAAAAGGGAAACATTTGGCTTCCTTTTGGCAGACAGAAATAGATAAAAATGCCACTTGGCGTTTCTTCTAATACCAGTTGGTAGTAGAAGAGCTCCAAAGATGTCAACAGGAAGCCCTAGAGGTTAGAGGGAATGATGTAACCATATGTGACATAATGCTTGTTGTAGAGATTTCCTGGAACTGATTAGTGCCATTCATGATAACAGCAGCCAGCGAGAGTGTGAGGACTGGGTGAAGGCCCAGGCAGCATTCAGGAGTTGGATATTTTTCTTTCTCTTTTAACACCATGTCTGGTCTCATTGTTTCAGATGCATAATAGAATAACAGTGTGGTATTCCCATGCAGCTTTGTCTGGGAAGACTTGGAAGCAGCACACTCACCCGCAATACGCAGCCACTCCCACGCAAAGGGTCGCAGAGAGAGAACTGCAGAGGTGGAAGGACACCGAATACTCCAGGCTCCTCCTTCCTCCAGAATATCCTCCCCTCTGTTCCTCTCTTATTCCTAGAAGTATAAGGTGCAATTAGGTCATCCTCATCAGGATATTGTTTTTTTGCCTAGTCTATACACAAACACTAAGAATTGTGATCTATATTTAACAGGAGGCCTCTGATCTATGTGAGTGGGTGGAAACTGATAGTGAGTGACATGGACACTGACAATGGCACACAAACTCCACAACACTCTTAAAACTTTTAATTGCATTTTAAAGTAATGTAACAAGGCAATGTTTAATGAGTACTTTGTTTAAGAAATTCTGACTTTATAAGCTAATTAAAGGGAAGGGAGGGTTACTGCACTAGGGCAAGAAACCCAGGCTGCTGAATGTCTTTACTACAGTAACACATAGTTCAAATTCAATTGGCAGCCTTGCAAATCTCCAGCCAGCCAGCATGAATGATTACTTTTTTTTTTTGACAGGCAAATAAATTATTATTATCATCATGATTATGTTAATAGAAAAAGTAAAGGATAGGCAAGTACTTTTTTTGCCAGGGCTGGTAAATTTTACTGACACTTTTTGCAAAGCTGTCATATGGCTGGGTTAGATGAAACTGGAAGACTTTATGTGCGTAACATTTAACTTTAAACATTCTTCATGGAAACTTACATGGCACATAATTTACATATTCAATACCAGTGACAATTTACTTCTCCCATCTGAGCAGGGCTTTCAACTATGCCACTTGAACTAAATTAATAAACAGTAATTAGAGAATGTTGTGCGAGCGAGCTGTTGATGTTGAGAAGATTCTAATCAACACCTTCTTTTAAGGGCCAATTAAAGCTGAATGTATGCAATATAAACATCTTCTTGTATTTAGACATGAACTGGTGAAGAAGGTAAAAAATAAAAATCAGAACAATTACAGCAGGTTAGATATGATCCAATGGAATGATGAATCTTCATTAATTGTGAAAGCAGCAGTAATTTCTAAAAACCGCTGGCCACCTTCCATGGTGAAGCACTGACAACTTATGCAAGTTAATTCTGACCAGGATAAACCTTAATGCTTCCATTGTCAGGTTTTTCTCTCAAAGCAGCTCTGTAGCTGCCTCCAATTTCCACTGCAGTATTCACCTGTCTGTAAGACAACCCGGCATCTAAAGTGAGTCCAGAGCTGCAGTAGAAAGGCGGCTTCCCTGGGGGGAGGCAGTAAAGGCGCACGCAGCCATCCCATTACTGCTGCCTCTGTAGCAGAGAGAGAGGCTCCCCGGCAGGTGACCTGGGGAAGGATTTGCACAAAGCAGCCCCCACCAGCACTGCTAATGGGAATACAAACACAAGGATGAGTCTGAGGGAGAGGTAAAGCTGCCCCAAATTGTCTCCAATGTATTACTGGGGAACAGGAGCAGTTATGCCAGAAGAGCTAATGGACTTTATGTGAGTAGCCCTTCACCCCACCAGAAAGATAAGGTGGTTTATCCTGAAAGGTGAATTTAAGACAACCCTTGTTTCCAAAATTCAGAAACACAGAGAAAGGGCAATCTATGATTTAAACAGAGAGGATCCTTAGTGTACCAAAGGGAGCCTGCAGTAGCAAGCCAGACTTGTGTATCACCATTATGAACTGTCAGTAAGTTAAAAATAAGCATAACTTCATCCAACCCACAGCTCACTGCTTCCTAAAGCACATCTTAAAAAAAAAAAAAATCATCTAAGCTGATGCAATGAAGCACATGTAAAATTTGTCTTCCAAGTTAGAAGATACAACAGGCTAATAAAGGTAAGGGAAACATCTGTTCCAATACTGCACCAGTATCATTTGGAGAAAATGACTGCATCACTTACGGCCGTTTGGTATCCAGAAATACTACCACAGTAATAGGATGTTGTCACCTCAGGCTCTACTGAAATCTACAGGAATTTTACTTGTTTAAGAATATGGGATTAGGCACATGATCAGTGTTTCTTCCTTTTGAAAATAAACATTTCCACTTACGATTTCTGTAGCGGTGTGAGATCATTATCTTGTGACACTATTTTGTTCCACTGGCATTATCTCCTAATTAGCTATTTAAAAATATATGTAAGGGGGTGGAGGTGGCGAGTGGACTTGTAAACCTGACAGGTCTGATATGTTCTTACATCTGCTAATCCCAACCATTGAAAATATATTAGTAAAACCAAATTAGCACTTTAAAGAACAACACAGCAAAGGCCTTGTGTCTTGAACCCCAGGAGTTCAGTGTGCAGCAGAAGGGCTCTTGCACCCGGAGCAAAGCCCTTGGGCAGGGGAGGGGAGCAGAAGCAGGGAGAAGTGGGGAGCAGCATGCCAAATGGGAAAAATCATCCCTGGGAAGAGAGCACCATTGAAAGGCTGACAACCTCTACAGTGTGGTCAGCCCTACTTACAGTGGTATCATCACCTAAGGTGTTTGATGGAGGACTTGTGGGGGGACTTCTAAAAAGCCAGGTACAGAGGAGTTTACCAGGGATAAAAAGATACAAGTAATACAGAGAGAAAACATCTAACAAAGTGTGTTCAATATCCTCTGCACTGTCTCCATACCCTGAGAGACTATTGCATTTAGAGGCACAAAATCATAGAAGCTTTCTCCAAGATGCTTCATAATGTTTGAGCAGGTCTGGGATCTCAGTTGTGGAATGGTAAGAACTAGGAAGATGGAAGTAGTATGCTGGCCTCATTTCTTCTCTCAAGAGGTAGGCTAAATTCCTAAAAAACTCTCTTTGTAAAAAAAGAAACCAGGGCACATATAAACATGACAGGTCATTTTGGAAGTACTCAGACACATGAAGAAAGCACCCCCTTGGCAATAGCATTCTTCTAGCCGGCAGAGCTAGGAACTATGATTTGTTTCGAGTTGCCTTTAAACCTCAATTCGGTAAGTGTGTTGGTGATTTTCAGGGTGTTCTGAACAGTGGAAGGAGGCAAAGTAAATGTCTAAAGCATACTGATAGTGTGAGGCAGGCTCTCATCTGCCATTTACTCCAATCTCTGCAGTTTGATTCAATATGCAGCATGCAATATGACTTCTATTCTGATCAGATGGAATTTCTAGGCCTGATCTGCTTGCAATAACTATGATCCATCAACAACTTCACAGCAAGCAGGGAGGTACAGAGGGAAAAACTGAGGTAAGCAGGAAGGGAATGAGTCCACATGAATGTCCTCTGTATATTTTTGGTTTCCATTGAAAGTTTTCTCTTGCCTAACATCACTTCATGGAATCATAGAATGATTTGGATTGGAAAGGACCTTAAACACCATGTAGTTCCAATCCGCCTGCAGTGGGCAGGGGCATCTTTCACTAGACCAGGTTGCTCAAAGCCCGTCCAGCCTGGCCAACGTTGGTCCTTTTTTCACACCTCTTCAAGTCCACTTGGTGAATAAATGAAATTAAATTCCTCACTTGCTCTTGATAATTTTTAAATGCAAGCCAAGCCTCTTGGCTTATCATACCTGTATATCTACTTTTAAAAAATACTGTTGGACAATTTCTCTCTCTTTAATAGGCTGGTGCTTTGGCCCATATGCACCCTGTGCACTCCCTAAGGCTCATGCATAACTGCAATGGACGATTAGTCCAACTAAGTCTCCAGCAATTTCAATGGCTTATGCTAGAGTAGATGGGGTACAATATGTAATTTCAGCTTTTTTTGTAAGGGTTTTCAATCGTTCCATGAACTAAATCATTTTATCAGTTTCTCTCTCTATTTCTTTCTTTTTTTTTTTTTTTCACTTTGTCCCATTAAACTACAGAACTGGAACATATTCATGAATAGTTTCTTTCTGCTTTAACTCAAGGAGTTCCTGACATAACAAAAACTGGTAATTAACTGGCTCGAAGACTTTTACAATAGCCTCTTTAAATAAGTCCTAGTATGCAGCACTCGCAGCACTGACTCCACATTGCTGATACCACTGCAATGCACCCTCTGTTAAACAAGGCTTGCTGCCCTACCTCAGCAACAATTCTTGGCTGCTTTCTTCACTGCTCCCCTACTTGGAAACACCAAAGTCCTCCCACATCTGTTTGTGTGGAAAGGGCTACCAAGGTCCTCCATGATGGCTCCCTGCTCTCAATCCACTCGCTCTGTGGCACTTCCTTAAACACTCCATTTCCAGAGGGCCACTTGCTACCAGCACAAGGACCGAGTGGAGGTCTCCAGAGATTGGGCACAGTGGGCCTCCCCTCCTACCTAGTGTCACAGCTGTTCTGTGCTGTTGGCACAGATGTATTTTGGCACACGTTTGCAGTACCCACAACCTGCTCCTGCCCCACACCTACTCAGAGCAGGAAGGATTCTTCCTGGTAGAAGAACCAGGCTTTGATTTTTCAGGTTTCACTCAGCAGTGTGTGATTTGTAGCTGCTGCTGCTTGTTGGCTCTAAGCATAGTCCGTTTTGCCTACTCATGCTTATCTCCCCTGGTTACAGTACATTCTGTTTCTGATGAAAATATTACACTGATGAGTGTTTGGCTCTACCATACTTTTATGCTTCTTGCTAACTAGCTCGAGCCTTATTGTTGCAGTTTCTAATATTTTGCATCATTTGTAGAGCTAGCAATTTAGTTGGTAAATAGCATGAAAGAAAGTTTTAATATGTATCTTCCCCCAGTGCTCCAGACAGATTGGTTGACTGTGAAACAATTACATACATATGTGCTAGCCTATATTTCTTGTAAAATCAAATCTTGTAAGGATGCCTCTGCCAGAACAAGCCATAAAGCTAGACAGGGAATGGAAAAAAACATTTCCAAATACGTACGGCTTCAGTTACAAAACTATAAAAAAATAAAGCAAAATTGAAAAGGGCGAAGGAGACAAAATGTAAACACAAGATTTTATACACTCTGTGTAATATAGAGTAAGTGTCATTTTGACATGCTGGTATCATGAGCTGCCAATGTAGTTCAGAAAAGAAAGATATCTCCAGAATTACAGCAATGTTGCTCTCTTACATCAAAGCTAGTTACAAGATCTATGGCTGCGGTTGCCCAGCCTAACTGCCTACTTGGAAACTAAGCAAGGAGAAATAATTTCTTAAATAATTGTATTTAAAGTGTCCAGAAAGATCATAAGTCTTCAGAATCACCTTTGGAAATGCTGCCCTTTTAGTGGGAGCTCACAACCACACCCTTCAGTGCAATGAGTGCCTCAAGGCAGCTGAAAGCCCCCCCACACCTTCTGCACTCTGTTCTTCTGTAGGACATAAATGAAGCAATTGTAGCACATCACTAAGCTGATTTTGAGCCTTTGAAAAAACCTCCTCCTTAACACAAATACTCCACCACTGTCAGCTGGACACATTTAACTTTTGAATTAAAGTTATTTTCCAGAGGTCAGACATGTGACAGCAACAACAGTCTTCAGCCAAGCCATGTATTTCAGGTCTGCATCTGAATTTCCCCAGAGCCCAGTACCGTTTAAATACAAGTAACTGACTCTGGCTCATCGCTAATGCAAAACTTCTGTTCTCCAGATTCCTTCAGGGCTCTGCTCGTGGCTTCCTTCCCCACACAGGCATGGGGAGACACATCCCCTCGGTGCCCTCTCCCTCAGCGCACACTGCTTAGCAGGTCTGACAGACCCAACAGCCAGCATCTAGGAATAACAGCAGTGATTTTCCTTCCCATTTTGCCCCCATCCCAAAGACTGCTAGGTGTTTCGGTGGAGCTTTAGATGGTAGCCACATAGTTTGTGAAGACTCATGCCTCCACCAAGGGCTGCCAGGCTGCCCTGCCACCACTGGCTGCTGGTCTGCCTTACAGTCACAGGGTGGTGGAGTGGAGCAGAAGCTTTTGGAAGAGGGATGGGGGCTGCTCACTTACATGGGTGGACAGAGGAAGACAAAGCCACTCTCCACTCTGAGTATGGTCTATTTTAATTACATAGCAATTGTACAAAATACAAAACCAGCACTCTGTACAATGTTTTTTGGTGCTTATACAGATCTAGAGTGTTCAGAGGTATTTCAGGAAGCACTATTTCTGGAGGCACATGCAGCTCAAAGGTGCCTGGGCTCCGGCTTTGGTGGAAACAGTAATGTCTGTCGCACCATCCCAGTCCCTGTGACTGCAGCAGCCATTGGTTAGTTACAGTGGGCTTTGGGACAGGTCTGGTCTGTACATGGTGTCACAGTACAGTCCCCATGATAAGCAAGGTCACAGATTTCTGCAGTGCAGTTTCCCAGCAAGCCTGCTCTCACCAAATTAACTATTAACAATACCAACTAATATTGCATAAACATTGACATTCATTTTCCCCATGCAATAATTCTGTAAATCTCACTCCACTGCTGTGAACTGCTGAGAGGATTTTGGGGACATAGCCCCCCTTCTCCAGACCTACCTCCAGATGTACATGGCCAGCTCCTGCGACTTCTTTTCTATCAGTCTCTCAGCACAGGTCGGGTCCAGATCTTCTGACAGCAACATTTTATTTTCCAGCCTGCTTTGTAATTCAGATAGTGTTTTGGTTCACTTGGCTGGCACAGAGTATTTTCGCCACACCCGTGTCTCTTCAGACAAACAACCTCTTTTCTAACCTCTGGCAGAGCTAAACCTAGTGAGTAAGAAGAAACAGTAGTTAAGGCATAATAAATAAAGCCACCCTGAAGAAATACGTACACAAAGCAAGATGAATGGGCATCATCTACCTGGACAGTGTTACTGCTAAACATGGGAGGAATAAATCAGACATGTCAGGAGCACTAGGATACCTGACAAACAGGGAATGACGTTTTTTGAAACTGTAGTTGTATCTCTGCTTGTTTGGATCAAACACTTGTAATAGTTGTGGATTAATTTCCTTCCCATAGTCAAAACAATAAATTCAGGCACCATTTTATTAATTTCCAAACCAGCGCCAGATAAGCAGAATTGCATTTAAAAAAGTAAACACCCTGCCATAGAATTGGAGGATATGTAAGTGTTTGGGGTTTTTTTCCTGTGTCTGTAAGAGGGGGAGGGCTTTAGCAGTATGAATAGATTTCATTTTGCAAGTTGTGCTACAAAGCACTGATAAGGCCACGGGAAAGCAGCAGAGATTGAGGCAGAGCAGGAAGAAATACCACCCATATTAGGAGACAGCCACTTACTTAGTTGCTCCCATTTAAATAAAGATGCCATTGTTCAGCCAGAAGAATGCACATATTCACAGCCCTGCACAGAATAGCTCAGTGTATCTAGAACTCCAGAAGTGTCCAAATTACAGCCCCAGGGCCAAAACTGCCCTTAAGTCTTTCTGAAGAATGACCCTCTGCTTAATTAATCAGTGCTTTAACTGTGAGTGATCCCAGGACACCCTTTTCTCAGGCCTTTTTCTTAGCCCTGCTTGTTCAGAACAAACCTTTAAATGTTCTCTGAGTGATTTTTGACCATTTTTTCCCCTTTCAAGATTATTATTTCCTGTTTTACTGTGAAAGCTCATTAGAAACGAAGACCAGAATCTAGATGATCTCAGTTCACTTTACTTGGATAGGAAATGACTGACTCAGGATGGAGAGACATTGGCTTCTTTTCAAGGCCTACCAAAAAAGATTAAGTCCATGGACTCCCAGAATACTGCTACTGCAATTTTCTTTCCATATACTATGTAAGAATTATAGCAGGGCTGTTGAGTTTGTACACGCTATTTTGTTAGTCATATTTGATCCCATCACCATAACTCCAGTTGTTGTGCATGGGATCTTACTAAAATCTCGTTTCCATTTACTCCGCACAAGACAAGTATGAATTTTCAGAACTGAGAACCCCTTCTTGCTGTCACAGCCCAGGTCATCTGGATTCTCAAAAAGTTGGATTTGTTTGTTTGTTGTTTTGTTTTGGGTTTTGTTTGGTTGGTTTTGTTTTGTTTTCTGTCTGGAGTAGAACTGAGATTTGATGGCAACTAGAAATGCATGAAGGCAGTGAAAAACATTTGCAAAATTTCTCTCCAGATTGGACTCTGCTTTGTCTATCTAGCTTTGATTATAAAATTTACCCTATTCTATCTGAAGTTAAACAGAGAAAGTCAAAAGATGTTGCTTGAAATGAAATTGGTGGCGTCTTTTTTTTTTTAAACAGTAATCTTTACAGTGAAAACCAAATGAATTTTGACCATCTTTATAAAGTTGTAACAAAGTATACAAACTAAAAAATGTCAAGGCTTTAAAAAAGTTAGCATGAATGTTTTGAAAAGGTATAATGATAATATAATCCGCAGCTGGGGAAGCTGGAGCTATACTGTTTGATAGGCTCTATCTTATGATATCCAATATTAAGCTAAGTAAAATGATATGACCGGATGGCCTAACTAAATTTAGTAGTCTGGTGAATTGCCACTCTACTAAATTTAGTCAGCCCATAATGGGCATTAGATATCTACAGCCCAAATGATAAAATCTATCTTACTTTCTTAGGCTCTTGGTGAATGCCCAACATACTATGTTGCACTATTAAGAAAGAAGCAAATCTGCAAGGAAAACCATGGGAAGGGGGGAACCAGGAACTTAAGGAACACAGAAGGAATCAGGGTGTGTAAATCCACACCCTCGTGCTCAACGTTACCCTGGCAGCAGGAGAAAGAGTAAGAGTGCTCCCCAGATACGTGACCTGAAGGGAGGAGAGCTCTCTAGGTGCCCTAATCCTCCCCACTGTAAAGGTGCCACTCCAAATTTAACTTTATGGGAAGAACATTGGTTACAGGTGGGAACTGGGTTCTCTGGGCCTTGCTGCTCCTACAGAACATAGGCTAGCTGTGTTTTCTTACCATTCTTCTATATTTTCCATTCTGGCCTTTGTAATCCTGGTGGTGGACAAGGAAGTATATTTCTACATAGATTTCCATGCATCTGCGAGCCAGCTTCACAGCTATGAAAACTGCTAAGTCATTTTTCTCAAAACCATATTTGAGGGGTTACTTACACAGCTCCTGCTGTTTAAGGGTATTTCTTCTCAGTCCATGTGTGCTGTGACCTCTCTACTGGTGTGAAACCACATAGGACACATTTTTTTATTAAATGTGAAACACAATAAGGCTAGAAGCTTTTAAAAATTCTGCCATTAACAAGTAGAGAATAGAAATTGGACATGACAAGTAATCACTGTAACATTATTCTCGTGTCCTTAAAAAGAGTTGTATCCTTCTACCCTCATATAAGAAACTACTGAATGCCCCATGTTACTCAGTGATACTTCTTAATTACAGACAAGAAATAGTGTCCTTGTCCTCACTTCAGTCCCCAGTACAGCAACAGAGAAACAGACATCATATTCAGCAGGTTCTACAGATCTAGTTTTATGCTGAAGGTTTAATATCAATAAAAAGTAAGCTTTGATCCCCTCCCTGCTATAGGCAAATTTAACCTGTCTGAAGTTCTGTATGCATCATTCTCTGCAAGAAGCAATTTTATCGATCATAGCTGGTTGTACATGCTAACAGAGAGAGACTGGCTTTAAAGAATAATATATCAGATAATCAGATAATCAGTATAGGAATTCCTCATTTCCTTAACCATTTACACGAAAATGGTACAAATAGATCCTTGGAAAAATGCTTTGTCCTTTTGTGGGGAAGCTTCTAAAATGGTAGCTATGAAGTAGGTGTGAAAATAAGATCATTACAGCTATTATCTGTATGTACTCCATCCATGTAGATACAGTGTTTAGGAAACAAGAAAGAAGATGAACAGGATCTCAAAATTCAGAGCATTTCATTAATTTATGACATTCCAATTTTTCAGTTAGAATTTTCCCTCTTGCAAGGTTTTTAAATCTAAGTTCCAAATAAATGGTTGTGGCAAATGTGGTCACTTGCTCTGAGTTCTCTCCTCAGAACTTTTGGAAAGGTTGGCTTTTTGACCCCAGTTGCATTTTGAGGTTGTGTAGGGCTCAAACACACAAGACTATCACAGATATCACAACGTGTGCCTCTATCAGTGCCCCCACTGAGGTGCCAGCTCCCCCCACCTCAGAGGCGCTGCCACAGAGGAAACATATTAGACACCAGAGAATCCAACCTCAGCACCTAAACACATTGGGAAACAGAGTGCCCTAGTTCTGCTGTTCACACAGTAACTTGTTTTTCTTTTTATAATTATGTCTTAATCATTCTTTATGCTGAAATAATCATAACATATTTACAGCCAGACTCTATTTTAATTTTTGTCTTCAGATCACTTTCTATGTGGCCTCATACTGCCATTCTCAACCCAAATGACACCCTTCCTATCAAAGCCAATTTGGATTTCTTTTCTCAGACACAAGTTTCCACGGTATTTCTGTCAAATGATTTACTCAAGTTCAGATGTTGCAAATAGATCTGCTGGTGTAAAGAGGCAGAGCAGTAACTCTGGATCTGACCCAGCTTGCATTGGGTTTCTCATCACTGTATTTTGTAACTCAGTAATGAAACCTCATTTGTGTAGCATGGCTTCATAACCCAACAGATGTGATGCTTGGCTTCATAACCCAACAGACGTGATGCTTGCATGCTCACTCCAGTTGTGCTCCTTGCTTTTAGTACAGATGAATACTTACTGGCAGGTAACCACTAGCATCATTTTTCCAAACATCATTAGCTTTTTTGTAGCTGTTGCTTTTTCTTTTCTGATATGATTTTCCCCTTATCCACCATGGGTAAATATTTGGAAAAATGCATTAGTTTCTCACAGATCTTTAGAAGAGTTTCATCTAGATTTGCTCATTTACATATATTCATCTTTTACAAGTTTTCTCCCCCTCACTTTTTAATCAAACCCCTGTTTTCACAAGGTTTCCACTTCTTCCTAATTGTCAGTCCTTATTATTTTTGTTAAAGACTGATTTTTTTCTTTAAAAAAAAAGCAGCTCCACTGCTCATCCATTTTAAAATCATAATTAACTTCATCTCCTTCCTCATTTGCTAATGGGTCTATTTTCTCTCCAGTATTTCCTTTTCCCCTGGTACACTTATAAAGTCTCTCTTGTTTTTCTTATGCCCTTTGGCTAACTTTAACTCATTCTGCCTTAAGCTGGGGAAAGGGAGACCTTCACAACACACTGCTCATAACTTCCACACCATTTTATACTTTCAAAGTCTTTTGCAGACATCAACTCATTAACTTTCATAACATGCCAGTGAGATAGAGAAGTATTTATAGCTTTATTTTGATGCGGAAAAGGAAAGGGAGGTCCTGAATAATCGATACTGTCTGCAGAGGGGGCTGCTCCAAGGACCAAAACCCCTGTCCATGTGCCCAGGCAAGTAGACAGCTAAACCTGTTGGTGGGCACAGCATCATCAACAGCAAAGCTGTAAAGCTGAGCTCAGGGAAGAGAGTGAAAATTTTGCTTTCAGTTGTCTTTATTTCAGTTTATTTTTTAGGTGAAGACTCCACAGATGTTACCTAAGTTTCTGTTCAGTTCTGCTGGTCAGATGCTCCCATATGATATTAATACATCTGGCCAAAAGCGCTGTGGGAGAAAGCAGTGCAATTGTTTGCCCAGAGGATATTTTTAAAAACCTGTTGTTGCTTTGTAAAATTATCTGACAAACATCTTTACTCTTTGATAGCCATTACTCTTAGAAAAACAATTTCAAAACCATATGCTCAAGGTGCTTGAACTAAGGTTTAACTAGCCCTGTTCACACAGGGGCATATCAAGGTTTAGGTTTATTTTCTCATGCAAATATGACAGCCAAGGCTTCCTGTAATTTTCTTTAGTTTCATTATACCCACACAGCATTATACAGAATTCTCACAGTGTTTCTTAGCTTATGGTCCATGGATCACTGGTGGGCTACAAGAAATCAGGAAGTGGTGGATGAAACAACTGCACAATTTCTGAGAAAGACCTAAAGCCTAAGCCATGCAAGCACGTTCAAGTGAGCAAACAAAGTGAAGGGGATGGAATCAAATTAACAAATGAACAATCAAAGCCTATCTGAATTTTTTGTTGGTTTGCAAATGAAAAGCATTGTGGTTAGACGCACAACACAGCCTGGGGATATTTTTTTCATGATCTTAAACAGTGGTTAAACACTGCTTTGCGTGTCTGGAAATCTAAAAAGTTAAATGATTTTCATGGGACTCTTTTCTTCTAAGCTGGTGTCAGCAATGTCTTCATCACCCTTGCCTGAACTTTGGTGCATCACAACACTGCTCCCTAGAGCTTATTGCAATCCTGCCCCTTACACTGGCTGACCTTCCTGAGCCCTCTGAGGAGTCGTCTCCCTTCCTATTCTGCCCATGCTGCCCTCCATGCCCACCATGCCTCTCTCCCACAGGCACAGCCCCTTCCCAGGGGCTTCCAGAGAGCAGCAAAAGCTGGTGCCATGCTGCAATTTATGGGGCTGACAACTAGAAAAGGTACAGAGCTGTGATTTTCCTCCTTCCTGGTGGACTTCCTAGGGTGGAAAGTGAGATGTGATGGTCTAGTTCCTTCACCTCCAGGGCCTTTTCTAGAAGGAGGTCCAACTGAGGTCCTGGATCTCCATTTGTGTGTGTGTGGGTGTATGGGGCAAGGGGAAAGCAGGGGAAGTATCCAAGCCCTAAAAATGACTTGGTTATGTTCTGCTGAGCAGGAGAGGCTCAGCACAGAGCCTGTTTAGCAGTCCCAAATTATGCTGGCTAAGTATGCAGTTCAGATGTTTATGAAGGTTTCTTTCTGATGCTTGAAAACTTGCATCTGTGCTTCCAGTTCAAGTTCTCTCAAAAATTTGAACAAAAAGCTTGTGAAGTTCAGCATCCTCCAAATTGCCCCATACAAGTCACTACTGAAACCATATCCAAATGGCTCCCCCCTGCCATACCTTCCACAGAAATGACCTAAACTTCGTCAGGTTCACATGTCCCTAGAGATGATCTCATTTCACTGCTTCAAAAGAGCTTTGGTCTGCACAGCCTGTAGCAGCAAATTTACACTTCAAAAAGCAGACAGCTTTTTCCACATCTTATTCACTTAATGGGTGAGAATGTAAAATTAGTTCCGTTGCTGATGAGGACCTTGAGCCAAATGAAAAGTGTTCATTTGTCAGCACAGACTTACAGCCTGAAACATGATTATATAGCTAATCCAATAATGGGTTTTGATGCTGAGCATTTATTTATATACAGTATGTCTTGTTATCTGTTGATAATCAGGCTCTACAATTTACTCTCTTTTGTGTCATTAGTCAGAGCAACATCTTCCAGACATATTACATTTGTGTGTCAACATACAAACACACACAAAACCTCCCTGACCAAAATGCTCTCTTTGCCTCTTTTCCTTGAAACAGCATTTGAATTTGAGCTTTTGTAGTTTAAAATATTAGTAGGAAATTAATCATTTTAGACTGAAAACCCCTCTGCATCTTAGAAGTCTTAATAGATTAAAATTTGAAACATAAATTTTGTTTCCTTATCTATAACATCATATGAACTGATTTATTCTTTTTTTGCCTGATGTGAATACCAGTACCTAATTATCTCAGGTATAAATTTGTACACATCAAATGGCCCCTGTCCTAAAGTATTCCATGTCCTAACATCAGATGGTATAATAGACTTTACTAACTATGCAAACACCACTATTTAATGGCTGAACAGATCCATCTTTTATAGAACAGAAAGTAAGTATAACATGTTAATGTTAATATGAGGCATAGTTCCTTCATCAGGTACATTAAAATTAATCAAAAAAGCAGAAAGCCATTTGTTTGCATATTCTTTTTCAACTTCCTAACTAATTTCTGTCACTACCTAATACTTCTGCAGTTGTGTGGATGACTGCAACTATCTAACACTGAAGTATTGCGACAGTTTACTATTCATTTAAATATAAAACACATAAAATACAAATATTTAAAATGGGGAGGCATTTTAATAGGTATGCTATAGTAACATTCACAGATATTAAAAAGAAAAAAAAAAAGGCTATGGGAAAGTAAAATCACTCCAGTATTAAGCTGGGAGTTAATTGCAAATGTGGGGCACACCTGCACACTCTGTGAACAATCCTGCAACACCACACAAGGCAATTTCTGCGCTAAAGGATAGCTCTGCCTGCGGAAACACCCAGGAACACCTCTGGAGGTTGGATGAAGTCTTTTCTAAATTTGGCAGTCAGGAACCTTTTAGAAGTAAAGTCATTAAGTAAAATTTTCCTCAAAGGATACTGCAAATCAAGGGTGCAGATGAGACGATGTATGAGCCAAACTCAAGCTTTGCCACTGCCTCTCCTATAAGCAGGATCAGGCCTCCCTGTGCGCTTTTGTTTAGCTGAAATTTACTCTACAATAAATACTTATATGTTGCTGCAACGTGATGTTTTATTGGGCTGCACTAGTTCACTAAAAACAGCAGGCTGGTAATAGCAGTGCTTGTGGTTCTGCCTGTAATTCATTTGTGCATGGTAATGCACAGGGAGAGATATGACACAAGATAATAAGGCAAATTAAAAAACTACTAAAGTCAGTACCTGCAATATACAGTATATTAGGACCATGTTCAGACAGGCTGATTCTTTGGATATTTTTATATTTTGTTTTACCTTGGCAAAGTAATTCATTAGGTATTCGCTTGGGTAAAGAATAAATGAATATAGCATACATTACATCCTCACTTCAGTTGCAGAAACAAATCTTTCCTGTACCCGCCAATGTAATCTTCAGAGTTTTCGTTATATAAAACACCTCAAGAAAAATGCACCTTGGTAAGATTTACACTTTATTACTCTAATGATTCTACAAACACTGCCACAATGTGATGAAAGGCAAAGCAGTCCTGATCTGATTGAGAGCTAATAAAAATCAGTACTGAAAACTGAAAATAGCACCCTTATCATCTTTCTTTCATTTAGACCTGATTACTAGGGGATTATAATGCAATCACAGCTATGTGTGAGAGGTAGCTATGGGAACCAGTTTTAACTGTTTATCTAGCCAAAGATCTTAATTTAAGTTTGAACACTCTGATTCATTTATATGTAAGACACCAAGGAGACAAAATGCAGAAGAAACAGATGCTCACTTGTTCTTTCCATTTAACTTCATAAGCTACCAGCCAATTTGTCTTTCAGGGACAAAATTAATTTCTGATGACAATGTGAGCAAGTAATAAACTGGGAGTTCCTGTCCTGGGAAACTTGTTAAGGCCATGTAATGTTCTGGAGTTATTTAGAAAAAAACCAATTTGCTCATAGACTTGCAGGGACATCTGTAACAGAGTTTTCTTTGTCCCTGTGCTGTTACTCATTTCTGGGGGCTTTATGACACCTTTTCCAGAGGTTGATTTGAAAAAGTTCAAAAGGAAATATATTGCCCATTATTTCTTTCCTGTGGGGTATTTTCTTTTTCTCAGTCTGTTCCTTTTTCCCCCCCTTCATATTCACAAATCATGCAAACCTCAACCCACTTGCTTTGCTACTTCCACACAGCCAGAGAAAGTAACCACCAGCCAGGAGGCCTACAAAATTAATCAAAAACTATCTGAGGAAAAGAGTTTGTTGGAAATTTCAAGGTAAGTACACACCTGAAAATACCTGATAGAGCACTGTGAAAATGTCTGTGGCACATTTAGGTGGAAGGAGCTTTGCCCATTAATGCTGTAAACTCTGTTAAGTTACCGTCATGAGCAGGGGAAAAAATGCCAAAATGAGGCAGGGAGAGAGAAAAAGAGAGAGAGAGATGTCTTCCTAAGAGCTTGCATTGTCAGTATGGGCTGCGAGTACATGCTCCTGCATCACTTAACCAAAATGTTCCCCATCTTTCAGTATCTTTGCTGGTGCTATTTCCTCATTTTGGTATTTATTTCACATATACAGCTCTTTACTCTGGTAACACTTTTCTATCATTTGGCTCATTTATTGGGGTTTTATCCCCACCTGGCTGTCCCTCCGCATCTCAGGTTTTCTCTTAGGTAAATTCCTACAGTCTAATGTCTGTCCATTAGCACATTTAAAATCACCTCGTCTGCTGTGCTTAACATTCATTTACAGCTTATGTGCTTCACACGAACGTTCCTTTCCAGCAGTTCTTTTGAAGAAAGTTTAAAGTAAGTTGCAAAATGTTTCTTTTTCATCTAAACAGGGAAATGAATTTAAGAAAGGAAGAGAAGAGCCTGAAGGTCTAGCTCTTTCAAAATTTAAACAGAATTCAAAACACTGTTGGAACACATCTGTCAGAGAAAGCATGAGAGCACCTGCATTTAAGAATGAATCTCATCCCTAACTCCTTCCTTGATAATAGCTTGCACGAACAGCACCTTTAAACCACATCAATCCCAGATGCTTTCCATCCATCCAGTTATTATTTCCCTTGGCACTGAAGTGCAACTACCTCTAGACTGAAGCTTCTCAGTGATGTGCAGCCTACTGTGCAGCACCACGTCTCACAACAAGAAGTGATTAAAACTATTCAGCTGAAATTATAAAACAAGGGGAATTTTAAACAAGTAGTTCAAACCCCAGCTCGTCCTGGATACTGCAGAGAACAATATTAACTCTTGATTTAAAGACCAGATGGTTTCAAATACAAGTTATAAGAATGAACTTTGGATAGGAAAAAAACTAAGAATTGAATGAAAATTATAAACTTGACCACGGTTCTTTTTGTATTTACAGAGCAGGACCTCACCATCCCACTGCCTGAGCACACAGGTAATGGCCTGGCTCTGTAGTTCAGGTGTTTCTTACTACTTTCCTCTGCCTTCAATTAGTTTGCAGTGACCAAGATGGAGCTTCGAGACACAGCCACCCAAGTGTGGTGGCTTGGCCATTAGCTCAGCATCAAAAAGGTGTCGCCAGCAAGGACTGCTGCAAACTTCTTACCAGTGGGACTCACATAAAACTTAAGTTAATTGCTTAAACAGCTATTTGCTTTCATACCATCCTTGCCACACAGCTTTGAAGGCTTCTATGCAAAGGCAGGATACATACTGAGGCTATACAGATGAAAACAGAGCATTGACTCATGTTTCAAGAACACAGAGTAAGGAAAGTTCACACACTTCAGAAAAAACCCCACATTTTGCAAATTAAATTAGTGCTTGGGAGAGAGATGAGATCAGTCAGTGCTCTGGCATCCTCTTTCACAGGGATCTGCAGCAGGGATATGACAGCAGAGCAGTGTTCATTTAAGGAGGGGGGGTGGGTGATGAGATTTCTCACCAAGACACTCCACAGGTTTGGGACATATTGATTACTGAGGCAAATTTAATAAAAAAGAATGTAAAGATATAAAAGAAAAACTCTGTCAGGAAGGTTCGGGTGGGGAAGGTTTGACTGGTTATTTGTGAAACTCTGTGGCAATTCTGAAAATTTCTGTTGGCCTGCTGGGAAGCACAACAGTTGCAATGGGGAAAAAAACCAAGCAGTTTTCTGGAATGCAGGTACAGGAGAGAGATGGCTGAGGGAGGACTACAGTTTATATAATATTAATTCTCCATAAAGCACAATGTTAATTAACATGCAATAAAGGTAGAAAGTATCCTTGCTTAGATTTTAAAAATCCTAAACCAATAATGTGGCTTAGTCATAAAGTACAAATACTGGGAAAATTGAGCATTTCAGTCCACTTCACCAGTTACACAGAGTACCTGGCAAACTGACTCAGAAAGAACAACTTAAGGTAGGGAAGTGCATAAAGGAGAGCGGGTGAAGAGTTGGGCTGGGGCAATTTTGAGAAACCTGTTCCACAGAATCACATCTGCCACTTTATTCCCTATGAAAGTCTGAGATCTGACTCAACACCACAGTGCAAAATTTCTTAGATGTATCTTTTAAAACCCTGCAGACCAGGAAGACATTAGTAGAACAATGAAAAAACTTGGCATCTCAATAACTCTATATAGTTTTCCAAAACCAAACTGATATTTTCCACTCTTCCACAAAACTCAATATAGTACAATATATTACACATTTTTATGCAGAAAGTCTTACATAACCTGCCTCCATTTCAATGAAGCTGTAAATTTGTGGGTTAGATATCTGACATGCAATTTTGATTAAGTAAAGAAGGGGGAATAGCACAGCTGGGCTGGAGTCGGGTGAGTCTGAGAAAAGAGAGTCTACAGGCCTCTCTAAAAAGCTCTCATCACAAAGTGAACCTATGACATTGCCTTTATTGTACTGAACCTACAAGCCCAGAAGATGATAAGCTTGTTTAGGGTGGGAGATGTTGAAGCAGGATGCCTGTGCCTTGGCCTGGCTTAGTGTTTTACAGATTGTAACCACTGTATTCCAACAACAACAGAAGCAACAAGAGCTCCCTCAGCAGTACATTAGTGTCCAAATTGACAATACAAAAAGGAAATGTTTCTTTTAGCTCAAAAAATTAGTGCAAAAAGCATATATGAGCTGTATGAGAGCTGTGTCACTAATACCTCAGTCTTCAGTGAGATGATCCCAGATTGGTTCACCTCTGATCTTGGAGGGCATCAGATTTTGGAAGACCAACAAGTCAGTAGATGCTCATCCTTTCTGCAATGCCTCAGTAGAAACCAGATCTTTGTTTCATGGTGCATAAAGGCTGTGAAATCCATGAAGCTCAGAATTCTCAAGGACTACAAAATAAAACCACTCCTGTGCAGTCCTAATACAGGAAATTCCAGTGTGAGGGAATGCAGCCTCTGTCCAACATACCACAACCAGCAGAAGAATGTGGCTTCAGAGGAAAAAACTTTCAGTTGGTTCCTTGTGGGCTTAAGCATAAGTTGACTTTGTGTTACAGTAATAAGCCCACTGGTCCGTTCAGTCATGGCTGTATTTCTGCTGGCCTTGCTGTGAGAGCAGCAGAGCCATGGTGGACAGCCCCGTGTGGGCCTGTGAGACCAGGCACATGGGAGACATGAAAAGGGTGATTTTCTTTTCCTGATATGCTCAGGGGAGGCAGGCAGCACTGAGAAAGTCTCCCCCTCTGAGTGAAATTCATAAAATCCACCCTGAGGCTACTTGCTTCCCTCCCTCCTCATGAAGTCAGTAAAAACCATCACCACCAAACATATTAAGTAAGTAAAAAATATAAACTGAAGCTTAATGCATATCATTGAGAAATGGTCTTCGGTGTCTCCGGCGTCTGGCAAGACTATCAGCACACATGATACTGTCCGTACCTGTCCAATGGTAACCTGACAACTGAGACCTAAGATCCAAACTATAGAGACCACAAGAGGCCTTCAGAGATAAGGATTCTGGAAATGTTGGGGAAAAAAGGGAAAAGATGAGAATTGACCCCTGAACCTGGCATAGCTCCAATAATGACATCTTAGAGTGTAAAACTCTCATCTTTTCTCTGATAAAAACGAGGCAACAGAATGCAAAAGATGTGAACTTTGGGTCTGAGACTCCCTCTGAAATGGTTCAAGCACAGTGGCACTGTGCCCGGGGGTATTGCAAGGGTGGTGGTAGAGTGTGCATGAGGGTGCAGGGCACGGTGTTTGCCCTTCACTTCCAGTTCATACCTGCCTCTGTGGCACAGGGCAGGATCAGCATGGACACATCTTGTGCTTTAAATTTTTTTACTCAAAACAGTCCCTTACAGAGCTGTGCCAACTCAGCTGTAGTAAATCTAGTCTTTTAGGTTTAATCATATGATAAATTTTAGCCAGCTATCACAAAAGCAGAATCCCTGCCACACTTTTTACATCACCCAGGTGAAAGCCAACAACTTGAGAGCAACTGTTACCAACACATGAAAGCTTGGTTGTTCCAACTAGATTAAAGGAGCCAAACCGGAGACAACTATTTTGTCAACCCTCATGGGGAATCTTGTAAAGCCATCTCCCATCCTGTAACTGCTCTGTGGTTAAATAGTAGCTTCAGTTCTCTGATGTTGCAATCCAGCACCTTTCACAGGCATTAAATTCCCTCTAAATTAATTCTAAGGAAAAAAAAAAAGCTTTCTGCGCAGAGGTATTTCCATTGCCCAGTTATTTTATATGAATCTGATAACTAGTTTCCTGCTACAGAGATTACATCTTGAATATCTAATGCCAATTTGGAAATTTTTTAGGCAAAACAAAAATAGATCTAAAATACAACACACAGAGTTTAGCTAAGTGCAGAACATTAATGCAAGGCATGATTGGAAAAACAGCAAATAAATTGGAGGAGGGGAGCAGATTCAATGGATATCTCTCATGGTTAGTACATAATGTAACTGGTCATTCAGATATTTCTGGTTCTGAAAGTACATTTTTCTTAGCATAAAAATCTCAGAGTTCAACGATTTAGAAAAAAAAAGTTAGAAAGAAGGATAGAGTGCAGCCAAAGGATAGCCTTTAACAACCGTTTCAAAATGAAATCTAAATATGCTTACATATTAGATAAATGTTGGCTTCCAGGGAAGCTTTACAACACTTTAATTCCATCCTGGACTGGGATATATGGAAATGTTTTGAATTTCCATAAGTCCAGAGCTCTCTGCTAAGCACACAAGCTGATATTTCTATTCATATAATAGAAGCTATTTTTCCCATGAAGAAACTCACTGGGCTCTCTTTGGCGACTTTCTTTTTTTTTTCTTTTGAGTTGCAGTACAATTTTATAGGACTATACAATAATTACTCTTCTTGTATTCTCATCAGCTACTGATAACTCAACTGCCCTATTTTTTGCTACATGGATTCAAGGATTTACTTTTTTTTTTTATTGTCAGAGGTTTTTTTCCCCCTCTCATTACTTAAAACTCAGCAGACATAAGAAGGTGCATATAGGTCACTCATGTTCAGTTTCATGCCCCCCTTCCATAGCAAGTTCTTTGGAAGTTTTTCTTATCCTTCATAGCCAAACCAGCAGTGGCCAGTCCATGGTCTATGGCCCATCACACACACCTCATGCACAAAACACCTGTAGAATAGACCAATTAAGGCCGGCCTCAGCTTTCCCTAGCCTAAGATATTGTAAGATAAGACCCAGTGAGTTGTCTGAAAGGTGCAATGACCCAGGGAAAGTGTGGGAAATCATATTGTCTACAACAGATGAGGAAAAGGCAACCCTGAAGTCATAAAATCAGAGAATATGCCAAGTTGGAAGTGTCACAGAGTCCAACCCTTAGCGCTGAATGGGCCCATCCACAAGAGTCACGCAATGAGCCTGAGAGTATTAAAGTCGAAATGGTCAGATCTAGCTGTGATTTGCAGACACCTGGGAAGAGCAGACGGGTGCCTGATTCAGAGACATGCTAGGCATCCCTCCATTTGTATTTTGTCTTTGTTCATATGCAAGTGAAATGATTAAAACATCCTGTAAATGGCTAAATCAATCAATGATTCTTAACAAGAAACAATATATCAAGAAATGCCTCTTGACACTGTACCTTCATGCTGTTGCAGGCAGCCCGTTTCTCACTGCTGGCCCCTCTCATGCTGTGGCAGGCTCCAGCTCTCACACAGCAGCTGGCAGTGCCCTGTCCTCTCATGCTGTCCCATAGGTCCTTGAAGACCTGGAAACAAAGAAGCACTGGTTCTTTCCCAGGCAAGACTGCTCAGCTGCTGCTTCCATGGGTACCAGCAGCTTAACACATCAATTCATCTTGAGGAAAGTAGAGATGTGGAGTCCTCAGGCTGGTGGGTGCAGCCTGCAGTGACCATAGGCACTGGTGATGACAACCTTTTTACACACACAGACTTACAGTATTAATTTGCAAGCAACAGCGAGTAACAGGTCTACAGCCAACCAGTAATACTTTGTAGAGCTGATGCCATTTGTCATATATCAAAGCTCTTACATGGTTTAATGCTAAACCCAAGGATGTTCCAGCAAAGCAAATTTCACCTTTCATGGTCTTCAAGACAGTTACCTGAAGAGTTGCATAAAAGGTGGTTTAATTATTTTACTATAACTTTTCCTTTATATTAGCCTTCTTTTTCAGTCTCTGTGTTCGAAGTTGAAGGAAATTACATGAAAAAGCAAAAGATAATTAAAGTAGGATTCATAGCAAAGAAACTAGGCACACTGACTTTAAATGTACTTAAAATTAGGGAGGAACTTGAAGGCCAAAAAAAATGTGTCATGGTGCTAAACAATTTTCACAACTTGTCATTGATTATGATGCCTTTAAGCAAGTCCATCACCGAAGGCTGTCCTCTGTCACTGAACCCAAAACCCTGTACAATGCTTTTTTTTTCTGGTCTATCTTTCCATGGCTGATGTATTTTAAGACAGGAGGGAGATCTTATCAAACAGGAGAGATTAGGAACAGCAAGAACACCTGCTCAGCAAGCAGATATGAGTCTGGAGAGACACCCTCTCCTGACAAAAGCACATCCTGCAGATATGTGTTAAAATGAGTGAGATGACTATTTCTAAAAGTTGAAAAACCATTTGGCTTCTGCAGACTCAAAGGTGATTCAGTGCTGTAACTGCTCATTGGGCAGGGACACATGCAAATCTTTTAGTATGGCTGCCCAAGCAGTAGCCCAGGAAGAGTAGCTTTCACAATCTGGCAACTGGATGTGGAGATAATCATGTGGATGTGGGCCTTGACCTCTCTGCTTGACCAGATAATAGAACAACAAAAGAGGAAGATGGCAAGGAGATACTTGATCTTTTTGGGTAATTGTGACTTGCAGTTTGTTATCACACTCAAGTTGGACGTCAACACATTTTGGGTTTTTTTGTGAATTTTTAAGGAAAATTGATAACATCAGCAGTCAGCTATCTCTTACTGCCACTCTCTTGGTTCCTAACACAACTACTAATTCAGACCTGATATATCCCCTCTGATCGCTTTGGGCCAAGGTCTGGGCTAACAGAAAATGATTGCAAAAGAAGACAACTGAGAAGAGGTTGTCCCAGGCCATAGCACTAATCTTCTGCACAGCTGAAAACCCACACTATTGATATGGTATTGCTCCCTGTATTCCCCCCATTGCTAAGGACGGTGACTACTCTGGCCAGATGGCTTGTTCCCTGGATGCCGGTACCTGCTCACGTCAGCCCTTGCATTTTCTCCAGTGTCAGGGAGAGGTTTCTCCACCTTTGAAAGACTGAAGTGGATACCTCATTAGGCCTTGATTATCCTCAAGCAATTGCTTAGATTTCTGCCCTATTACCAATCTACCTTTTTTAGCAGGGGTCGTGGAATGGGCAGTGGCTGTCTTGTCTTCGTTATAATGCATCATTTGAAACTTTTCAATTAAGCTTCAGATCAGGCCACAGTACTGAGACCACTTTAACGAGGGTGAGTAATGACCTTGTGCTGCACGTGATTTCTGGCACACCATCAGTTTTAATTCTTCTTGATCTTACTGTAACCCTTTGATACTTTGGATCAAGGGTTCTCTTGAAATGCTTTAAGCACATCGTAGGACTTTCAGGGACTGTTCTGACATGGTTTCTATCCTACTTGTCTCAGCATAACCAGACTGTCACCTGTAAGTTTTCCATATAAATTCAAATTGCCAAAGATTAAAAGGGAACTGAAAATCTGGCCTGTGTGCAGAACCGGGGAAATCTGGTGTGGGTCCCCAGAGTGAGCAAATCTAAGGAGGATTCTGCTATGAGAGCAAGGTAAACCCTTTGATGTGCCATGCCCAAGCACGGCAATGCTATGATTAGAACAGAAAGCTACATTATGCTGGAGTAGTGAATTTAATAAGAACTACTGAGAGAGAGAGACTTCCAGAAATTTAGACTTCCCAGTTAATGCCCATCTTTACATTACATATAGGTGAAACTAAAACTCTGTGGTTTAAAACACAGCATAGACCCTCATCCTGTTAAGCCAGTAATAGAAATAACATTGATATCAGCAGGATAAAGGTCTCACCTTTGAATTAAGGGTTATTTGAACCCAGATCCAAACCCAAGCGTAGCAGCTGGAATCAATTTATAAACAGGTTGTGTATGGACAAAGAAGATCAACCTTGGTATTTTCAAGGTGCTTTCCCAAGTCTTGGAATCTAATGAACCTGGCTTCCTTCTATTGTGAGAAGGAACACCATCTAACTAGAAAATTAATCTTAGAAAGAGTTTTCCAGAAACCCCTTGACTTCTCAAGGTTTGTAGGCTCCCAATGGCTGACACAAAACCTCCATGAGCATGAGCCAATGAAACAGATACAGGTTTGTTAATAAAAACCCATATAATGCTTCTCATATAAACTCATAAAACTCATATAATGCTTTTAGGAATTAATGTTTCACAATATCTGGATGCACAAATCCTCAAAACACAGAGTCCTTTTCAATAGGAGCAATCGGTTCCTACTAACAGCATGAGACCAAGCAGCAGATGTCCTGAGGGGCCAGACTCAGCATCCACAAGGGAGAGAAGCAGCTACAAGCCTCAATCCCAAACTATGGATAGTACCACCAATTTCCCTATTGAGGAGTCAGTGAGAATGGGACTGCAGCCTATGCCTTGCAGGCAGGTATGTGGGGGCCTGCACTGTTTGGCCCTTGGCCCTGGTCTGTCACAGTGACTAAGCTTGCTGAGCTTGCCAGAGGGGTGTGAATTTTTAGGTAGCTGTTGTCATCTGAAGTTTTCCCTTCAGACATCCCAAAAGCTCCTCTCTTGGCTTACAAGGCACATCATGGCCTGTTACGCTGGGGCAGGCTGATTTACGTCTGAGAAGGTCTCACAGGCTGCCTACGAACAGAGCAAAGCAAGGAGACGTTTAACAGTTCCCCTCCTGCTACAGTTTAGATATTGTCACCCTTAAAAGCAATGGATTGAGCTACTTAAAAGCAATAACTCCCTGTACTTTTTTTTTTTTTTTTAAATTCTTGAAGCTTCTCTTACATGCAGCATGAGCAGGGTTTATCTGCAAGGGTAACAGAGAAATTCAAGTGTTTTATTGCAGTTGGATGGTACTACCAGGGAAGTGAAAAAGCTTTCAAACTTGCTATCAATCACTTGATATATGCAGGAGTTGATTTTTATTGATATGCCTCTAGTCACCAACTGAAATGGTTTGTCTTTCATTATACCCTTTATAGGAGGCCTTTTTCACTGCACTTGCCTGGTGGCTTCTGCAGAGCTGGTAACATTGAACAAAACTCATTTCCCAAACCAAGCTTATTGGATAGAATATACATTTTTTTTTTCATGGGATGTAGCAAGCAGAAAATGCTCTCATCTGACACTTTCTTGGCTGCGAGAAGAGCAGATCAGCAGTACCATTAGTGTCCTACAATAGCATGCACAGAAAAGAGGTGAGGGAACCCAATGGATTTCACTCTAGACAAAATTATCATCACTATGTCAAGACTGACTTCTTTGTTAGCCTAACAGGGTCACACCTATTAGCATGAAAAAAGGCAGGGGTCATTTAACACAACCCTATTTACTGTGCACTGGAAACACACCTTCCAGCTCCTGCGAGTCTTAACAAAGCTGCAAAGAGCAAATCACAGCAGTGTGCTGTATCCCTGTCTCAGGTCCTCAAGGCAGCAATTATAGAAAACGGTTGTGTTATTGCCACATTTCAAAGTCAGAGTATGGCCACACTAATGTGTGGCTCTAAACCCAGCAGAGCTTGATCTATTAAATGCATAAAGCGGTCTGTGTGTCAGAGGAGTCTGGCCTAATCAGGGGACAGAAACCACAAACTTCCAAATTCGAAACGCAGATTTCTTTGGCTATTTGACCAACACTTCAGAGCACATCCATACATTTTAAATTTCACAGTCTAATAGGAATACATAGCAATGCTCCTTTCAAAGGTGTTGCATTGATTAATAAGCTTGTCACCGAGGATGGAAATTGCTACATAAGTGTTAAGCACTGTTAACTAACAGAAGACAATTCCATACATTCTGGTGGAATCAAGAGAACTTCAGCAAAAATTATTAGTTTCATTTGCATTTGTACTCTGTCTGATGACAGTGATCAAGCTGATGAAAGTTATTTCAAATGCTAGTTATGCTCCATGCCTGCAGAAAAAATTAAAGTGAAAATTCTGGCTCACAGGATAGAATTGTGCCTGCTGAAAAAATCTTTAATTTCTGAAATATATAGACAGCACAAACAAATATTTCTCTCATCAAATTTGCACACACCTCAGTGATATTTAGCTTAATAACTGTTCAAAGAAAGAGTAGTATTGATGAATTTAAAGTACAGAACCACATTCTGCAGGGTAACTGCTAATGCTTTCCATTTCAGCCACATATCCTCATTAAGGGCTCAGGCTTCTTGGCAAACTAGTGTACATCTGTTTTAGGCACTTCTAGCTCAGTTTTTCTGTGATTCACTTTCAATGCCACATCACCAATGTGAAATACTATGGACCACCTGAGACTTTCCTGGCACAGGAAATGGCACTGATTTGAGATTCTCAGAAGTCAAACTATGATTTTACTCAAATAAACCAACTTGATGAATCTCTGTATTTCGAGATTGTATCATCCTTTCTGTGAATACTTCTTGTGACAGAGTTTGGGATTAGAAACTACATCCTTAAACTCACATTTCTATGCCATTGCCATAAATCCATGATTTCTCTTAATCATATTTGTCAATAAATACACAAAAACAGTTGAGCAAGACTGGAGGCTTCTGCCTCCAGGACTTCCAGAGAAGAGGCCTGCTGAGTTTGTGAGCTAGTAGATGGAAGGCTGCAAGAGACTCAAGAACTTAGGATAGTTCTCTGACACTGGCCTGCTCTGTGATGAATCAAATCATTTTACCTCCAGATCTTTTCCTTTTTGTTTCTTCTGGGCGCCAAGGCTGACTCTGAATTTATGTTGGTGCTGCGTTTCCCAGCACAGTGGGGTTTGAATGGCTCTATGTGCTGTTAGAGTATGGCTTTCTCTCTGTTTCCTTTGTTCTAACCAACCATTTAGAGACAGAGAGATTTATCTCTCCTTTCATTACATTTCTATGGAAAGAAAAAAGCAAAAAAAACCCCTAACAGGCATAACTACTTGACTTATTTGTACATGCCCATTTGTTGAGGGATGTGCTGTGCATGTACTGCGCATTGCTGAAAACGTAAGGTAGCTGTGAAACATGATGTTCTTGTGCTTACCAGCTCTTTGCCTTTAAAAGAAGATCTGCAGCCTAAACAGGCAGCTTTAAGAACTCTCCTGACTCAGTTGTAATCAAGATACCATCTACTTAAATAAGCATTTGTACTCCCAGTGATTTTAGGAGATGAATTACTGATCTTATTACCATAGTAAATACCCTCGAGGCAATGCACAGGCCAACAGAATATTGCTTTCTGCTGGTACAGTACCCACTTCCAGGAGAACTCTAGGAGTATTTCTAGCCATGTGGTAATAATAAAAGATTTGCTTAGACTATATTTGCCAGAAAGTTCTATTTGCAGAAGGGGTTTTTAAATCTTTGACACTGTTCATGGGAAACAGCTTGTCAGATACAAAAATATTCCTACCAGCTCCTGTATATCAGCCTTACTACCGGGGAAAAGACATTTTCAGGTGGCACAGCTCAGTGCCAAGCAGAGAAACTTTTCAGCTGACATGATGAGTAGCAGAGCATTACCTGGATAGGCAAAAGCAGGTCTTGCCTGGCAGCAGCAGAGCAGCATGCAGTGTCCTTTGAGGACAGTCCCCCTCTGATGCAAAGCTCTGTGTCCAGGCAGGCAGCAGGAGCCAGAGAAGGACAGGGAGTGACGGTGTGTGGGAGGCCTCCAGCTCAAGCACACTCCATTTATTTATCACTGAACCATCATCTGGTCAACAGGAAAAGTTGATAAAACTGTTGCCTCCAGGGCTCTGTTCTCCTTGGGAATAATGAAAAGGTGAAGCTGGTTAAGGTCAGTGCACAGGAGGCCCTATTGAAGGTGGGAGCAGGTTGGCCATGAATTACTGAGCATCATCTGGTATCACAGATAAGCAGAACGGGTAAAAGACTAGGCAGGCTCTACAATAAGGGATGGATTTAATTAACAATTGCACAGAGGGAGCAGACCGTAGCATTCTGGCATGAGGACATTCTACATCTGACAGTTGCTTAAAGAGACAGGGAGCACCCTATTATAAAAAATATATTACTCCTTGATGTATTTTAAAAATTACACAAGAAACAATAACATATTGTATTACCCCATCTCTCCAGAGCTGCCTGGTTACACCAGCACTGAGCACTGCAGGCTTTCTGCAGATATTCAGCACTGGGGCCTATTTAAAAACATCAGTCCAAACTTGGTTGCAAAAGTACAACACTGCTGAAGTCAGGGGGTTGTGCAGATGTAACTAAAGGCAGATGTTGATCCATATTAACTAAACTATTAAATACATCAATCTTACCCAACCATCTGACGCCTTGTCCCACTTCCCAATATTTTGTTTCCTAAAAGTTTATTTAAATTCAGCCAGCTGACAATTCGCAAGCTTCTGGGTAACCCCTTTTTCATCATTTCTGGCTTCCTCCTTCCCCCTTTTAAAGTTATTACTTTAATGTTAAGTGAATCTTCTAATTATTTTGAAAGTTCAAGATTATCATCATTGCACAGTTCTAGCTGTTTCACTCTTCAGTTGGTAAAAAACAACAACAAAAAAACACCCAAGGAAAGAAGCTGAAACAAACCAGAGTTCAATTCTTATTTCTTTTCACATATGTGTTAGGAAAACAATTAATTAATGCACAAGCTCTTTAATTCGTGTCTGCGTTCAAAGAAATGCAGACAACTGGCTTTGATGATCCCAGCCTCAGTCCCAGCAGGTGTTTAACCACATCCCACAGATCAGTGCAGCTCAGCTTCAGTGGATGGACTCTCTTCTCAGGGAGCCAAGCATGGGACACACCATTGCTAAAATGAACATATATGGAAAACAGAACAGTACATCCCTGAACACACATGCCTGAGTAAACAACCTCTGTCCTTCATTCACCTGAATAAAGCATTGCCCAGTCATTGGAAACAATAAACTGGGGGGGGGGGGAATTATTTACTAAATCTACAGGAAAAAGGGCTCACAGAGTTCAGAGCTTCCCTGGTAATGCAGATACTGGTGGTAATGCAACTGATTTCCTATGTTATTACACCAGCTTTGAGACCCTACAATATGACTTATTCTGGACCTTTTTCACCAATGACAAGCAAGACCCACCACTGGATCCTTGTCTTTTGCTAAATACTTTTTTTGTACTAGAGCCCATCCTAGGGCTGTAGAAGTAGATTGCCTTTTTTGAATCATATTTAAAAATCAGTGCTGTAAACTGTACCCCCCCCCAAAAAAAAAAAGGCCATAGAAAAGGTGTGATTTGAATGAATAAGAATTTTTTGAATGAATAGAGCCCTTAATATTTAGTTTTGCCTAATGAAGTAAGGCATGAATGTAAAAGGATTGCTATTCCCGTAACATTCAATTCACAGACACAAAGTGTAATTCATGGAACCTGGCTTTAATTTTTTTTCATATAAATAATTAATGCTGCATTTAAAGCACGTTAAAATGTCTTATTTCTTAATCAGCTAATTTGACTGAGAAACAAAGATGCCTTTATTTTCATTTTCCTTGACTAGAGTTACTGTAGTAAAAGGTCCCCTCTAGCTTTGGCCTTCACTCCCAAGTTTGCTGATGCCAATTAGTTTTCTAAAGTTACTATTTTACAAAATGTTTCTCACTTTTTAAAAAATGTAATTGAATGTCTGTACATCACAGACTTTCTTGTGTGCAGACACAGGGTGTTAAACATTCTTTGGGTTGACTTGGGTCAGCTTTAAAAAATCTCAGACACTGAAACTTGAGAAGCAGTCGTGTGCTAGTGTTTTCTCCACATCCTGTTAAGTATTAAGTGGTTATTTAAAATAGAGCTGTTATACTCAGCAACTGACTTAAAGTGCTTGATATAGTTTACAAGACGATTAATTAAATGAGAGCATAGCATGTGATGCACATGTATTTCCATAATCATTCACATTGGCCTATAGTTGCCCTTTAATTTTCATACTAATTAAAGTAGCACATTGAACTGCAAATTGTAAATGGCTGCATTTCTCAGTAGATGTTAACACTGATGTAAGCTGAATGGCAAATAAAAAAAACCCAAGAATTAAGCAGAGTGTTTTTTGACTCTGATCCATTCAAGTTTCCCTACTCATTCCATTACTGGACCATGTCCACATTTTAACAAGACTGAATTTTTTCTGTGTTTTCAGCCCCATATTTTTCTGAGGTACCATGTGTGTATTTTTTTGTGTTGTGGTGTCTGGTTGGTTTTCATCTGATACAATAGAGCAGTTATCCAGGGTTCACAGTTACAGATTAGGTTTTTGAAGTGGTGGTGGGACTGAGGTTTGTAATCTGATGGGCAGAAAGAAAGAAAACCTATTTCACCAGTAGTTTTACCTCTTAATTACATCTGACCCATTATCCTCCTTGATTCTTGTTCAAATCTTAACACGGCTGACTTGGAACCTGAAATGCAAACCAGAGGGCTGCATTTTCAGGCTGCATCAAGGAAAGGGGAAGTTACTCCCTAGAACGTTTACTTAGATTTGGAAAAGAGAAGAAACAGATAGGAACAATTATCCCGTGACTCACATGGCTGCTGGCATTTCAACTTGACACATGCTCTGAAGGGGACCACTGCATCCACCTCAAGCAGTCTCTAGCATGTAATGGACATATGGTAATTGCTATTGAATGAGAAGTAACCTTGGACTATAGGCATATGAAAGACACCTTTAAAAAAAATCCTTGACAAAAAAACCCTCTGTCAGGGCCAACAGCTCAAAAATTAACAACTAATCACTGCTTTCAATGTGTCCTCCATCTAATTGCTTCCATGATGAGGTTGGGGTTTTTTTCCCTTTCAGAAATGAGCATTATAAAAGATTTCTTTTTAATTTAAAATGAAAAATTCCTCCACTCCCAGGTGACCTATCCAAGAGAAAAAATAATAAGCACTCGATTGCTCAGAGAGCATCAGCTCTCACACACATTACAAGGCTGAGTGTTCATGCTCCTTTACACCCCCAACCCTGCTCCCTTCCTGCAGCGTGTCCTATCTCCAGATCCTAACTTGGCTTGGCCCAAGATCTTATTTGTTAAAATTAACTTTCAGATCAGGCTGGAGTCAAGGTACTTGGCAAGGAGGAGAGGAACCAAGACTGCAAGGAAGGGAACAGCTTCGAGAGGCAAAGAGGGAAACTGCAGACCAAGCAGAGGATCTTGTGGAGTGAAATGGGCTACAGCAGCACTGCAGTAGGACACAGCAGCACAGCCAGGTTTGCTCTCAATTTTGTCACAGCTGTCTCGAGCACAGTACTGTCCCAAAGTCACTTTTTGTGGGCCACACAAAGACTTCTCTTACATCTGCCCTCAGCCTCCCAGGCTGCAGCCCGTCAGAGCTGAGGTCCTGCTCCTGCCTTGGTGGGGGCACCCCAATGCGACTGTTCCCATAATATGCTTTATTTCAGCAAAAGTCTTCTGAAGTTCAGCCGTGGCAATGCTGAACAGCCACATATTGCAAAATGAATGGAGTCACGCTGAGGGAAGACTGATAGACTATGGTAATAATGCAAGACCTTTTTTCCCCCTCATAAACTAAATTTCCCATACTTTTCTGGAAGATTAATTTAGATTTAGGGAGGTTTCAACTGAGGTACTGGAAAAAAAGGCTCTAAATGCAAGGTTGGTTTCTACCTGACCTTAACTACTAGCTACCACTGCTCCAGTACATTTATATATAAAATCTACAGGCACTTCAGCTTAATTACCTAAGGATTCTATAAAAAAATGCCTTTAAAATATTTTAATTGCAAGTCTAGGTTTTCTGAGAGCTACACAACAGTGGTATCATCCATTGACTAATTAACCACTTATTTCAGGAAAAAAATAAAATAACTCTCAGCTACATGGACACAGTTCTGCTTGTCTTAAGTAGATGATGCATGTAAACATGTGCACATACAGAATTAAGTAGTAATTTGAGTTTGTTGGATTTTGTTTTTCCTTTGAGACTGGTTGCTGTAAATGTAACACTAGATTTATTTTCAAGTTTACTCTCCAACTCTATTGTAAGAAAGAAGGGATTATAAAGGGAAAAAATCCAAGAAGAAGAAGCTCTTGAAGCTTTCTGACTCGTATGACACAAAAGGACTGCTATGCTTCCAAGTGGGAGGTTCAGTTGACTCTTCCATTTGGACACAAATCCCCCCTCTCTCTTTCAGTCCCCTAACTTGCATTTGCACTCACCTCCTAAATACAGAGTGGACTCTCTCTTCCTCTGTTGCAGCCTGCAGATTGCCTCAGATGGGACACGGCTGGA
The DNA here is from genome assembly GCF_022539395.1 of Myiozetetes cayanensis. Taxonomy (NCBI): domain Eukaryota; kingdom Metazoa; phylum Chordata; class Aves; order Passeriformes; family Tyrannidae; genus Myiozetetes; species Myiozetetes cayanensis. The sequence continues at coordinate 14,843,223 of NW_026086826.1, read as the reverse complement.
GAGGTGCAGTCGGGTGATGTCAGTTGCTGGCAGGGCAGTTTGCTTTGCAGAGTGCTGGGCTAACACCGCAGCCCCTGTGGGACCACGAAGCAAGGAGGAATAAAAGCAGGGCTGAGTAGGGCTGCTTCAGCTCAGCAGGGTGCTGGCCATCCGGGAAGGGTGCTTACATGAAAGCCAAGGACCTGGGAAGTCTTTCATCTTTCCAAAATCAAACCCTTTTTACATAGGCTCATGACAGCTGGTTATGATGAGCAAATTAAAACTAATTTAAAAGTTACTCTTGGGCACAATTGTCAGGCTTTCATTCAGGAAACTCTCTAAACAAGCACTTAAATTTAAGCAGGTGCCTAAATCCCACTGAACACAGTAGGATTTATACACCTGTTTTAATGCTTTCCTGGGCAGCGATGGCCCTCAGCAAGTGGTATGTCACATCCCAGGAGTTACGAAGTCCAGGTGTCTTATTTTCATCCAGGCTTAATTGCCAGTGCCCAGCCAGCACTGGGATCACACCACCCCTAACCAGATTTTTATTTTAGTGCATATCCTGTCGTACTGCAAACCTGTCGCAGCCCCACAGGCAGCTCTCCTGCTAACGAGCTGCAGCACAGAAATCTGAGCAAGAGAGCCATCTAAGAAGGTTCATGCTTACAAACTGCCACTGTGGATAGCAATGCTGTTCTTTCAAGACGTGAACAGCACATTCAGCCATTCCTTGAAGCTGCAGCTGGGGCTTTTTCCCCTTCTTTATTCTTCTGAAGACTGTCATTGCGGCCCTGGCACAGCAGGGATAGCACTGGGAGCCTCAGTGCCAGAAGTCCTCTCCTACTGCAGAAGCAGAGTGTGGTAAGGGTACACATTTGTGGTAACCTCCCTTTTACAAGATACAGATGAGCCTGCTCAGTGGCAAAATTAGCATGCTGGGAACAGCTCTTCTCACCCTAGAGTGGCAAACTGCAGAGCTGGTAGGAGGAGAAGGGAAAGGAAAACAGCAGGTTGGCAGTATGACAAGTAGGGTGAAGTATTTTTTTGAGCATTAACACTGACCTAGGCAAGACACAAAGTTGAAAAGTAGCAAGCATTTTCAATGAAAACCCTCCATGTTTCATAAACTTTCAGTCGTTCTTGTTACTTAATTGAAAAGCAAACCCAGAATTTTCATTTCTCTTTCTTCACTGGCAACAGGAGGATGGGAAAGGAAACAGAAAAAGAAAAGGTCACCGCTAAGCTTTCTAAGGTCTTTCCTTTTGATACTGTGACTTGTTTCGGTTATTTTTTCATTACTTATTTTCACTAAAATAGAAGGTCTCCAGGAAAGCATTTGCTTTGGTTAAAACCAAAATTAAATCTGACCTATCACTAAGGGAAAAAAACAACTGGCTCTAAGGAAGACAAACTCTGTATAAGTGTGCTTACATATTAAAGAGGGCATGTGTGAGTCAAAAATGCACTGACAGACCAGCATAGGTCAGATCTGTGGAAGAAAAAAAAAGGATTTTTAACAATCTTTCAGCCCTCTCTTTATTAGACCTTAATTAAATCAATGGGTCAAAGCAACAGAGGGAAAAAATAGTTCAGCTAGGGGACACTAATCAACCCCTTTCAGTGGACTGAAAGATATCTTAAGTGAGAATTAAGCATTAAACCAACATCTGCCTCATGTAACACATAAACATAGACATTACTGTTTAAGAAAAAAGTATTTGTAGAATCTTCTCTTGAAAATAAAAAATATTTATAAAAGAAAATACTGATAATAATCACTAGGTAAATCAGTGAGCATGCTTGATTGAGGATAACCAGGCAAGTCCTTTGGGTTTTGGTTGAACAGCATCCTTATATATGTTGTTATTTTTAGAGAACACAGTGCTGAACCAAGCACCAGCTTTTGAGTTGGTAGGTGCTGTTGGATTCAGACGATGATATGACTGTGTTGACCGTCAGACCTGTGAATAGCTATTGAACAGTTAAGAGAGATTGACTGAAACTCTGGACTTGCCTCTTTTTTGTCCCCAAAAATTTTGACTGGAAAGCTGAACACTTGTGCAGATCAGGGTCATCTTGAATACACTTCTTCTGTTCTTACCCTAAATGCAGACTCAGAACCCAGGAAGCTCCTGTTATGGCCCTACAAAAGACAAGACAGATTTTACCTTCTTGATCTATACTGAGATAGAAGATAATCTTATATCCTAAAGATGAAGTAGCGGTTTTTAACTAATCAGCAATGAACAAAGACTGATTCCCAATATTTATCTATTAAGTAACATATAATACCTCAAATTAACTTAAAATTGCAAACTTACTGCTTCATATTGTTGGTCTGGCAGACCCTGTAACACAACTAAGGGAATTAAATTTCTCCCTTACCCGAAGAGCATTTGGAGCCACATTCCACCTGCCATTTAGCCAAGGAGAGTGGTGATCTCCCCAAACACAATTGGCTCTGTGTAGTTTTCATGACAGGCTGCACCAAGAAATACCACCAAGTTTCCATACAATATCTTGCCTTATTATAATCATAATTATTCATCTCTACTGCTTAAACCACTGTTGCATGAGAAAGTAATATTTCCAAGGCACTGGGTGGAATACCTTTACTGGAAAACACACTCTCAACAGGAAACCCAAGCACAGCGCTGGAGAGTTATCTTAAGCAGATTTAAATAATTAAATCCAAAATTCTCAAACCACTTGCTGTTTCAAATTTATTTCTTTAATAACAAGCTTGTTTCAGCAACACAGTGGATTAGGGTTTCATTTATTCAAAATTTAAGGTCTGTCCCACTCTGAGTGTTATTTTAAGTATTTAGAGGAATTTTTGTGCTTGTGAAAACGAAGAGATTGTTGCATTATAAATTCATTTCCTCTGTTATTGCACAGGCCATGCACAGTGCAGCTGTGAAAGCGCTGTAAGAGCCCCAGCAGTGTCCTCAAGCTCAACCTAGTCGGCTTTGTTTTTGTACAAAGAGGAGCTGGCCCTTTCCTACATTGTCAGCTACAAGTACTTTCTAAACAGCAAAGTTGACACCGCATGCCCATACCAAAGGAAGAGAAGGTGTTTAATGACGGCGATGACTGTCCACAGGGAAGGTGGGCCTGGAGCCAACAGCTGTTTTCATGCAGGACTTGAAAGAGGGTTTGAGCCCAGTGCCCACAGCCCTGCACCGAGCAGTGCAAGCAGCTTCTGTAGCAGGTGTTACCTCCTAAGGAAGGGCTCGGTGGCGGTTGCCATCCACACCAGCAATTTTACAAACAAGCAAGTTTCTTATGTGTTCTTCATCACCTCCAGGCATTCATATTCTTTTTAAGTACAGGAACATTAATTAGATTTTGACCACAGACCCTGGATTTGACTTACCCTGACAGGGTTTCCATTAGTGTAATCTGTAGGGGAATTCGCTGGTTTAACATCTGTGCGCCTAAGGCCTATCTCACATTTACTGCCGCTGCCTGAAAAGCCTCCCTTGTACGGCTGTGTGTTTCTTCATGCTCCCAATTTCACAGAAGTCATTTCAGCACCAAACGGTAATTAGCAAAGGGATGGGCCTCGGCTGACATGAATGCAATTTATTGTTTTCCACAAGGCCCTGAAACGAGCAAACAAAGAACACAGTCTTGCTGTCTGGCATTTTATTAACTTGTATTGTGTGACATACCTTACTGAAGGGAGATCTCCCAGTAAATGCAGCAGCAAGTAACCAGTAACATCCGTGTTTTTGAAGAATATTAATTTTGGTTCAATTAGACAAGTTTTGCGGGACCTCAGCCTCTAAAATAAGACAGCCACTTTTATAATTATCTTCTGTATTAACTTTATCACCACCCAACTTTTTACATAAATGCAACCTTTCATCTTTAAAATGCCAACACTTCTTCAATTTTGGCAACCGTACAGCATTGCTAATTATTTGCTCATTATGTGTGGTTAACTGATGAATCATTAATAAATGAATGAATGGCTAATATATTTTTATGGTAATTGGAGATATAACTGATTGCAGACTTCCTTTGCTTTTCAAAACTGCCCTGAATGAGCAGTAGCTGCTTAATTGTTTACAGATGATATTTATGCCACTGACAAGCTCTTCCCATTGCCATGGTTTATCAGAGGTGAGCCGTCCCTGTGCCCCACGCGGGGTAACGCTCTCCCTTCCCCATAGTTGCAGCAGACGGGCAGGCACACACAGTTCAGACAGGTTTCCCACCAGCTCCCCACAATGGCTGGGAGCACGACTACCGACACCACCACACTGATTGTCGGCATTTCCAAGGAATACCATACTGTGACATGGAAATGATACCTTTCTGCAATGTTACCCCGCAGTCTGGGTGTCTGCAGTGAACACCACAGATAGGGCAGGGAAATCAAGCTCTGCTGACATTTTGTTTTAACTTCATACCACACATTACAGTAAATGGCTTATACAACCTCTCTCTGCCAGTGCACAGTTAATGAATTCAGAGATAATTGCAGGGTTGATTTCTTTCTTTCTTTCTCTCTTTCTTTCTAATAATCTATCTTCCCATAAATCATTCTTAGAATATATAGTTCCAAAACACAGCATTTAAATCTTCTTGACAATTCAAATCAAAAAGACAAGATAGTAAGATGACCAAACAAGGTTCCTTTAGCTATGCACACGCATTCTGAAGATCAAGTTAAAAATGCAAAGGAGATTACCAATTCTTAATTATAATTATTTAACCAGGTGGGTAGTTTCTCTAATGAACATTTCTATGAAAACAGAATAACTAATGATGGTCTTAAAGAAGTCTTTGTCTTCCCATGTACTAATGATCACATTTATAAATATGCAGGAAGGCCCCCCTGTACATTGCTAATGATAAGTAATTAAGCACCAGGCGTCAAAAGCTATAGAAAAGGGTCAGGGTAATGCAAGAGAAAATTAAAAATGCAATAAAATAAGTTGTAGAGTAAAACTGAATTTCTGGCTTCTGCAGGCCTGGCTATAAAAAAATCTTTTCCCCCTTCTGCATAAACCACGGCTGCTGTGGGGTATCCAAACAAAATCTTCTAAGTACTTTCATTAGATTTTACTTGCCTCTGTGCTTGTACTCATATTAAAAACAAGTGAACCACCAGCCATTTAAAACAGATGCTATATTCAGTAAAGCCACAGTTTCGCTCTATGTTTATGGGAAATCACTGTGGCTGAGATTATGGCTATCACCAGCCTCCTCAGAAGCATTTCAAAACTTCTGATGAAAGAAAACAGGGACGTGTTAAAAATGAAATCTGTTTTTGTGATTATTTTTTTAATCCAGAGGTCAACATTCGAAGGGCCTGGATTCGATCCCTGGGAGGGTTGCCACCAAAGAGACTCAAACCCAAGAAGCACAGAAGGCTGGCTCAAGCCCTCAGCTTTAGTTCAGCTGCTGAACCCACACCACAGACCATCGCAAAGCATTAAAGGCAGTTTCTAAATGAAATTAAATGGATTGTCTTTGGTAGCAAAGACATGTTTGTCTCTCTAAATGAAAAGCCATTAAATTAGGTAATGCTGACACTCTTTCTTGGAGGCTCAGCACAGAAGGCCCTGTGCTCCTCCTGGCTGCTGCAGTGCTCCTCACCAGATTCCCTTCTGGCACCCCACACCCATGGGCCCTCTCCATGGTTAACCCCCTGCGCCAAAATCCCATTTGCTGCTACTGTAGTTCAGGGTTCAATAAGACGACAGTGTAAGTCTGAGGGAAATAATGTACTATTATTATTTCTCACTGAAAGCAGGATTAAACTTGTTTGAAAAATTCATGGTGAGGAAACAGTAAAGAGTAGAGGGAGGAAGTGACAGAGTCAGCTGGACACAAATCAGCACTGTCCCTCTACCGAGCACCTCACAAAATGGTGTTTTAGTAGCTGCTGCAGCCCTGCTGCACCACAGGGCCACAGCCTCCCTCAGCACAGTCCCACATGGGCAGCAACTTCACAAAATTTCTTGGCCTGATCTCAGATTTTACCAACATGTTAGATTAAAACACACAGTCTTTGTATTTAGAGCTTGTGGACACCACAGCATTAATTGCAAATAATGCTCTGGCATTTCTTTCAGGTGAAACCAGTGACTCTCCCATATTTCCAGCCTTTCAGGAATTCTTTTTGAATATGATCTTAATATTTGACTTCCAAACTGACCCTTCCATTGCCTCATGCTGGGTATTTCCACCACTGCCTTTAGCCCAGCCGCGGCTCTGGCTCTCACATGAAGCATCAAGAGCGCGCAAGCCGCAGCCGGGCCTGGCGACGCACGCTGACAAGCCAGTGCGGTTTCCACTTTTATGGGCCGTGCAGCCAGCCTGCCTGTTCGAGCTGTTTCATTTTGTCTGCAGTCGAAAATCAAATAACCTGAAATAAAGCTGTGATGGTGAGCTGCTGCGGTGCAAGCGAGTGCGCTTGGCCCTGAGAGCGGGGTGTGTGCTGCTGAGCCGCAGCGGGAGGTCAAGCCCCGCCCAGGGCTGAGGCCCAAATCCACCCTCCAGAGGTAACGGCTCCTGCAAAATAGCTGGGGAACATCTCTGAAGGAGACAGTCTCTGTGAATTCACGACTGTCGCCTTGTTCCCTTGGATTTGTGAGCCCAGGGCCATGCTCACTCTCCGAGTGCAGTGCGGCCCTACATGGCTCCACATGTTCCCGCAAGGGACAGCCCACACCACCACAGTGCTGCTGCCACGGCTGGGGTCTGAGGGAGAGGGGACGAGTGTCTGTGTTGCTGCTTGCAACCGCTAAAATACAAGAGGGGTAGGAAAAGCAGGTATTGAGTTACAGTTATCTTCAATTAAAAAAACGTTTATCTTTGAAAATGCGTATCTCTTACTGACAAGCTCTGAAAACCACTGCTCCAAGCCTGTCAGTAAAACCAAATGTTAAATGGAAAATATTTGCCAGGATTTAAAATTAGACCTACACATTACTTACAGATGTTTCAATGAAAAACACTTGAAACTCAACCACACAGAGTAATAAACCTCACAATGGTGTATTTTTTTTATCCTCCAAGTTAATTTTTATTATATAAGTAGCCATACGAAGAAGCCATTGCATACTGCTTAAATTAAATGTGGAGGAATGAAATCAGCAGTATCCCTTTACAGCATATGGTCCAGCAAATCAAATTATAAAGCTTTCCACATCTCATTAACTGCAATGAGTACAGTGAGATTTCTAATAAGTCACTTCTTTTTCATGTGAGAGGTGAGCAGTGACTTATTGTAACTATTCTCATAGGATGACCCTTGTGCTGAAATTAAGAACTAATCTAAAATGGGAAAGGTCATTTGGTCAAGTCTGATCATAACATTTCCTCGTTATTGTTTTAGTTGGCATTGAAGCACATGCTTTCCCAGTGCACCAGCTGAAAAATGCCTTTGATAATTTCACTGACAGCGAGTAACCCACACACTGCCATTTAATGAGTTTGGGCTGGATTAGCTGACAATAAAGAATACAGTGTAAATGCTTTTATAGAATGAATTTTTCAGCGGGAAAATTTCATACAGGCATACTTAACTAATTTATTTGCATTTACCACTGAGATATCTTTCCACTGAGATATGTGGCAAAAACTTGTAGTCCACAATTAGACAGCAACCTCACCAGTCTCAGCCTCCTCTTGGAAGGAACCTGCTCCAAGCTCCCCCTCATGGCCCACCTGTAGCCGTGGCTTCAGTTGCAGGGGGCATGCCAAGGAGAGAACCGCATTCAAACTCTCACTTCCTCCTCTGCACAGAAAATCAAATCATCATACAATTGCTCATCATGTGGCTTTGCTTTATGTGGATTCCTGATTTAGTGGCAGATCTGATTCAGGAACTGAAGCATTCCTGGCTCCCCATCCCAGGCTCAAATCTCTAACCTGAATCCAATCTCCCTTCCGCCATCAGCCTGAAATTGTTTGCTAGAGGATATGTCGACCATAAAAATACAGCACAGTGCACAATGAGAGAAACATCTCAAGACAGTGGAAAAGAGAAGGCTCAGCCAGGCCAGCTGAAACACTTGGGAGGAAAATCAACAGGCTGTTTTTAGCAATTACAAAGTTGTTGGCTGATCTGATGTAGCTGGGCAGGAAATTCCATAGTTTTTGGAAACCATTGACAAAAATGTTCTGGCACTCCTATTCTCCATTTTGTACTTCAAGAAGAGTTAATGCATCATGCCCAAGAAGTTCAGCATGCAAAGGAAAATGGGAGAAAGTTTTTCAAATAAATATGGAGATGCATCGTCTTCCACAGTAGAAGAAAAATACTGTGACTTACTTGAAACCTCCTGACATACCACTCTAATGACTGGGCAGTAGTGGGAATGTGATCATTCCTTCCAGGACATTTCACTTGATTATTAACCTCATGGAAAATTCTGGAAGACTGTAAACCAATCCTCAAAGGATGGATTTCTTATTTGGTCTGAAAACACTGTCTTACTTCTGTGCAGCCACTACTGAGAAGTCTGAAACCAAGCTACTGTTTAGATTAATTTAATTCCCCCTTAATGTTCATTAAATACTACGTTGTTGTTTTAGGGTACCTCAAGATGAGTTGTTAGAGCTAACTTTTGGAAAAAGTAGTGTTTGAGTGCAAAGTCCAGTGTGAAGGGGATGTTCGTGTCATTTCCTTTGAGCTATTTTAAGCATCTAGCATTGAATCAGTTCAGAAGCCCTGAGGCCCTCAGGCCCATGAGTGGGGACCAGCAGGCACCTGCACCCACCCCAGACCCCAGGAAGAGGAGGACAAGGACTCCGAGCACCTCCATCAGACGGCAGTCAGCCTTGGGCTTGCTGTGAGCAGAGGCTAAGCCTGGGATCAGCGGTAGGGAGGAGGAGAAGAGGAGAGGGAGGATGAGCACTATGAGGCTGTCCGGTCCCATTGCCCCACCAGCTCCACTGTCAGCTTGTGCTTCCCACATCCCCTCTGCAATAGTCAAGCCTGCTCTCATCCTGCTTTCCAAAACTTCTGGTGGGTTGGGTGGTGGTTCTTTTCAGTTGCATATGAAAATTCAGGGAATGGGGAAGCCTTAAAAACGTAAGTTGGAATGGTGACACTCAGACTGCAGAATGCTTAAAATAACAATTTTTTTTGGCAAACACGGACAACTGTCACATCTCAGTAGAATTAACTTTTGACTTCTGGACCTCAGAGAGTCGGAGTTTCAAAAAAATGCAGCTTTGCACAATGTGCACTGAATTACTGCAGTTCTCATGTGCATACAATTGGGTAATTATGTATGCAAAAGTTTAAATTAAGGCCAGAACAGACAATATACTTTAAAACAATCTGAGTTGTTTTGCTGCAGTGAGTTAAGCTAAATGCAACAAAGGATTTACCAAATAAAAGCTCTGCCTCTTCCTTTGTGCAGTGACTACATTGTGCACAGTACAGTCCTTCGGCACCCCAGTTATACACCACTGCCTTTAGCATCTGCTGAAGATCCACTGCAGAAGGAGGACAGTGCACGATGGCACAGTTGCAGAGCCTTCAGTGAAAAAGGATCTCATTTAAGAAGGCGTTTGCAACTCTCCACTGAATTCATCTGATGCTCTTGACTGTGCTTATTTACTACATTTACCTAACCACATATTGACATTCTGGGTATATGGGAAAAAAACTGGGAAAAGCCAAAGTGATGATACACTTCAGCACAGCACCCAGCAGCTGTTCTGAAGGGACTAATTTCCAAAACATGGGGTGAGCCCTTGGTAAACTTGTAATTCCTACTTTGAGAGCTGGTCTGCATGAAGGTTCAGGGTATATGGTGCAGACATGAGGTCACCCTGCCAGGCTCATTAGAGCCACAATTAAGCAAAGCTATCACTTTCCAAACACCAAATGTGGGCAATTGCTATCAGCATTTCCATGCATGTTTTACTTTAAATAGTTTCTAGTTGCTCATCCTTCCCGTAGCTGAAAATTACCTACATACCTTAGTGCATACACTTGTTATGTGTCTGCATATATTTATTTTAAAATAGTTTATGCATGTATAGCACAGAGACACAAAAGTTCTCCAATGCTTGTTCCTAGAGGGGTAATAACACAGAAATATTTAAGATGATTCAACAGTGGACGGCTCAGCAGATGTCTCCAGCATGGTGCAAGACATTAACGTCTGCTGACTCATCATCAGAGTTAATTCGTGCCTGGCTCATGTTCCCGTCATCTCAGCAGCAATTTAGTACTTGGTGAATTTTCTCTCATCAGGAGTAAATGTTATCACAGACTTGTGATTATGTGCTATTTGAAACTGGTAGAGCTAAAGCCATGTGTGATAATAAAAGGTAATTGTTTACCTTTGAAGTTGATATCTATGGCCTTCACTGCACTCCGCAGGAAATTGGGCCAGTCCATGACGGCTTGGGCAGTCAGGCTGTGTCTGACACCCCTCTCCAGGGCGTGAAAATGAGGAGGGTGCATGAGCAGAAGTTGAAACAAGCTAGTGGCACTTTTATAGACTTGTTTTCCCCTACTGGGTGAAGCTGAACACAATAAAGAATGCAGTAAAGTAGAGGTTCCTCTTGTATTTAATGTAATGACATTGCTGGCTGGAGTGGAGTAATCGAATTTTCTGCCAGTGGAAGGATGAGCAATGCAACACCGCCTATGCACCCAGAAGCACACCTGGGCACAGACACAAGCGTCACAGACACGAGGGCAGGTAGGGGAGTGTGTCAGGGTTGGGGTACCCAGTGGCTTGAGCCCAGCCCTCAGCCTGCAGCACTGCCCTCCTCGCAGGGCCCAGCCACACTTGGTCTGTGAGCAACAGCTGAACACCCAAGGCTGTGGTTTCCTTTGTGTACAGCCACCGTGTCCTGGGACACAGCAGAGCCATCATTATCTCCCTGTCTGGGGCTGGAGGCAAGTCAGCTGATGGATGTCTCACAGGAGACAGTATTTTGGATGTTCAAGGGCAATTTTTCCTTCAGCAGGCAGAAGCTGTGGTGGAATTTCATGCCATCCTTAGGAAGAAGTACCATTAGTGCCCAAACCTGGCTCCTCAGTGACTGGCCTGGCTGCAGACAGACACAAACTGCATCTACCATGAATTCCCTGATCTAAGAAACAAGAGAAAAGCGCAGATCAGAAATACCAGTTGAAGGATTTAGTGTTTGTAATATATGCTATTAACATGCTGTTAGCTTTCACAACTCATTTTCAGGAGATTATAACTATTCCTAGCCGAAATGGCCAGGGAGATGAAGAGGTCTCAATATCTTTGCCTGCTTTTCCTTATTTCATCTTATCCTCCCAAACAATCCACATTGGAATTCATAAATAAAGACATATGTACATTTGGAGCATGTTCAGATCAATTATCCCACATAATTTTTTTTGGAACTGGGAAGAAGGTATATTGCCTAAACGCTAATGCCTATGGATCTTTAATATTAATGTGATGCTCAAGAGATAATTACTTCTCATGAACCGGAATAAGTCTGGCCAAAAAGGTTGAACACATCCAAAATTCAGCTGAATTCAGTGTAGCTAATTCTGGTTGAGGTTTTTTTTCTCCTCTGCTGGACACACTGCCAGATGTAATAGAAATAAACCCCATTGAAACTGGCTGAGGATACGTATCGTATTCTGATTGGTAACAGATTTGCAGATTATTGGACAGGGGAGGAGAATTTACTAAAAAACAAAAGTCTGTTAAAATACCATCATGGTTCAACATAACCCCTCCATGAAGTAAGAGTCTTTCCCAAGAGGAGTCCTCAGATGGAAACATACCTTCTGCCCTGGCACACGATCCCAGAAGGAAGTGAGAGGAAACCATTTACTGTAACCTTGCCCGTGGCTGAACACAAGAAAACTCTGGCGCCAGCAGGACTTCTGGAAAAAGAAGAAAAGATTAGGTTTGGATTGAACTAAAACCTAGGAGTGTCAGACCTGTGGCAGTATGGTTTAGTGGGTAATCTATAGGGAACAGCAAAGTTCAAAGGCAGAGTGGATAAAAGCTGCTTCCATCACTTTACAGAGAGAAAAGCACCTTGGTCTCTTGTGTTAAGGCATGGGAAGTGGACAGCACTCATGTACCTGTCCTGCAAAGCAACGCTGAGCCCAGCTGCCACAAGCACAGCAAGCTAATTCTTCTGCCTAGTGAACTGCTCCTCACCATGGGACTGCCTTCCAGAAAGCTGCCCAAAACAGGGCTGGTGAGTGTGGAAAGCAGCTCCTGGGCAGCCCAGCTCTGCTCTGGCTCCTCCGTCCTGCTGCAGATGAGTCATGTAGAGAGCCGGAAAGGAAATAAATGCAAACACATGGCAGTCAAAATGGCTTTCACAGAAAAGAAAACACTGGGCTGGAGCTGCTGTGTGTGTGCAGCATGGAGCTGGTCCTTGTGGGATGGGCACCTCTCAGCATGCAGCTTTGTGAAGCTGTTTGCCACGGCACAGGCAGTTACCAACATTTCCTGACTTGCTAAAGCTGTTTGCCAAGGTCAGGCTAAATACATCATTTCTTCGTAGTTGGGTTTTAAACGTTTAACTTCCATGGTTCTGCTTGACATAAAAAAGGCTGGAAGAGGGGAAAAAGGGGTGGTAGAGCAAAGGAAAAAAAAGCAACCTTGGATACAGCAGGTAACCAATCCCCCACGATGGTAGCCAGTGCCCTACCAATGCCCCACCATCTCACTACTTCTAGTATTAAACACAAATATACACTTAAACATACAGGTTACACATTCAAATATGGAAATATATATTTATCCCATGCCACTTTTATTTCACTTCCTCATAAAAGGACTGTTTAATGGTATTTAATTGCACTATCATGTTCTCACCTTTCCACAGCACCTCCCTGCAAAGGAAGGCAGTAGGCGGCAGATCAACCGTGGTGTAGCAGATCCCTGCTGCAGGACCCCTTTCCTTTGCTTTGGAATAAGGCTTTCAGCTGGACCTGGTCTTGCTTCTCCTCAAGAAGTACCCCTGCTGCTGCTCTTGCTGAGCTTTCTGCTCTGACAGGAGTGTAAAAGAACCTATGGAACATCCCCATTAATTTTTATTTTGGTGGTCTGACAACATTTTCCCAATAAATTAAGGGGAAAAGGCAACTACATTTTCAAGAAAATTTCTCAAAATTTGATGAGATAATGAAAAAAAAGAAAAAAAGTACTCTCCTGGCAAACTTTCTCTACTCCTCCACTCAGAATGATGTGACCTTTTACTAACCATGTGCCAGTACTGTAGCTTCCTAAAAAGTTTCTCTCTAAGCAAGGTCATAATGATTTTTACCAGATACTCCTACCAACACATCTGAACCTTGCCATGTGTTCATGGGCATTGTTCCTTTTACTCTCTGGAAGACCTTTCCACAAACAAAGAAGATGCCCTGTTTTAATAACACAATGTGTCTCCAAAGTCAAAGAAAACATTCATGATTAAAGATGCTCACATAGCAGGGCCATGACATTTTAAATGCCTAAGTGACAAAATAATTCAACCCAGTAATATTAACACTTCAAAATCGAAAGCAATTCAGTACTTATTGCCAGAAATACTTTTCATAAGTATACCATGGATATCAGCTTATTTTATTATCTTATTTTATGACAAATATGCACATATATGTCAGGTGTAAAGGCATGAAGAGAACAGCCAGCCACGGTATGTTTTGTTGGCATGAGGCAAGATGCTCCACTCAGCTTTTGCATAACTATCTACCCATGATTTTAAGTATTTAATTCTACTTGTATGACTTCTTAAAATTCCCTGCAATATAATTATACTGATGGGAATGCAGAAAGATAATTGCTTTTAGAGAAAAGTTCCTCTTTTGTTTCACATTCATCTGGTTTCCATAAATAGAACAGGAGACCTTGAACAGCAGCAATGTGCATCCATGTGTCTCTAGCTATTTATTTACAAAGCTAGACCTTGACAAATGTAATTTGTTCAATAAAATTAAAAAGTATGCAAAGTAATTCATTTAGACAAAAAGGCTTGAAAAGGAACATCACTGGGAGCGTGTTGTCATCACTGGAAGTGATCAGCTGATTCCTGAAGAATTGGCAGGTGCTCTTCTTTTGGAAACCAGCAGTAAGATGTCCTTAGGAGAGGAAAAAAGTGAGCTAGGAATCAGAGCAGTTCTTTATTCAGACAATAATTATACAAATTAGATCCATGAAAGCCAGAGAATGACTGTGCCTTGAACCCTGTCTGTGTGCATAGAACAATGGAGAAATTAATAATTAAATCTATTACATATGCTCATAACTCAGCACAAAAGATACTTCACTAGCTCAAACAATTCCGCATTTTCATTTGAATAAAGCTTTCACACATTTTTTCTCATTATATATGTATTATATTTTAAATTTAACAGCTTATTTTGTTGCCTTTATGTCTTGAATTAATAAGACCACACTTTAATGCACTAATGTTGAATAGCATTAGAATGCTTTACAGTCATTACTTGAGGGGGGGGAATCCCTAGTTTCCCAGTGGTGAAATCAATTTGCCCATAACTTCCTGTCTCTCATAACCTCTGCTAGCATAGCTTGAAACTTTGTGCTGCTTTTCGTACCAAAAGACTTGTTTATATGTTCTGGCTGCGGCTGGGGCAGGATCTGAAGGTAACACTATTCTGGTAAGTTTGCACAAACAGTTCAGGAACAGACTGAAATCTTTTCAGTCAGTTAAAGCAATTAGCAGCCAGATACACCGACCTAATACTATTTCCTTTGTAAGAAATAATTTAGCCTCAGAAACACAGATGGCTCAGTGAGTTCTGACCCAGAATTACTTTCCTTTGGCCGGGCGGGGGACGCAGACACCCGGGGGGCTGGTAGGGCGCAGAGGAGGGTGGGGCCTGGAGCACCAGGCAACTTCGCCCCTTCCCAGCTGGGAAGAAGGACCGGCTGCAGCATCTGAATGCTGAGGGTGGAGGGAAGAGGAGATGGGGGAGAGAAACCACTGAGAGACTTCAGATGTAAAAATTACTGAGAGTTCCTCCAAAGTCCTCTTCCTAGATGGAGGCCAACTCTGGGCCCTCACAGCCTGCAGCCCACGCAGGCCCTCCGACGGCTGCCAAGTCAAATAACGCTAATTGCATTACAGATTGCAAGCAGAATTCGCTGTTCTTTTCAACTAAACCCAAGACTTTCCATTTTGTTTGGGGAATTTAAGAGGCGTTCTTACCGCCAGCCAGGATATGGGGTTAGGAAAGGGGTGGCAATCGCTCACTCAGAGACCAAAAGCAGATCTGTAAACGTGAGAAACCAGAGAGGGTAACTGAAGGAGCAGGCCAGAGACAGACATCCATGGGAACAGCTGCCTGGGAGGGGCTGGCTGCCCCTCACACGTGCTGGGCAGTGCAGCCCCATGGAGGTGGCTCAACCCTGGTCCAGCATTGGGACTGGAGATGCTGCTGTGGCTCACCACAGGTGCCTGCAAACCTCCTGCTCCCCAGCATGGAGCACCCACACCCATGCTCTCTGTCCCACTATGGGAGGCACCGGGGAGGGTCATCCAGTGACAGACACTGAGCTGCAACACCTCCCAGCATAGAGGAGAGTGCCTTTGAGCATCACAGCATAACATTTCTCCCAATTCCCCCATACCTTTTGGAATAAACCTAAAAATGTTTAAAAACTTCTGTAGGAAAACCAGAGTCCATATTTAACTTTTAAACTTTACATCATCCTATTATTTCCCCCTATAATACAGAAATGCACCTATGTGTCCTGTCTCTTTTTGCTTAGTTGCACATGTCACATTCAAAACTCTAACACTACCCAGTCTTGAAGTACTTTGCAATTATTAGGATGGCTCCTATTGTCTGGCAGCTCCAAGGAGAAATGCACTCCAATTTTTGGAGTGAACAGAAATTCTGACAAACCCTCCCATCAGTCATTTAATATGGGAAGACTCTAGTCCTCTTGAAAACCTCCGCAGGATTGCTCACCCCACTCCATCAGCTGCACTGTAAATACACATTTCGCACTGCAGCATCCCTTTCAGTGGCATTTCAGCTGAACAGAGATGTTAGACTGTCACGCTTATTTAGGCAGAAGGGTTATCACTGTTCCTTCATACCATACTATATAGCTCAAAGGTGCAATAAGAAGCCCAGAAATATGCCAAAAAGGTTTGCAAAAATAAATAACGCCAATTTTCTCCTTTAAGTATCATCGTAACAAATTCACCAGGAGGCTGGAGAGATAAAATGCAGCACTTTAAATACCTAAACTAATCAATAGAGAGAGCCGAGCGTGCAATCCATTTTCTGAGAAGGACAACCTTTTAAGGTTAATTTTTCATTCATATAAATACAATGCCAGGGTCATTATTTAACTTAAAGCAGCCCCTTCATTAAACTATAATAATTAGGCTCAATTTAGCACTAAAATTAGCCACCAAAAAAGCCACCTTACTGAAAATGAGGGCCAGGCCTGGGCAGGGAAATGAGGTCCGTCCTGGCGGCGGGAGCTCCCGCCGGGGCTGAGGGCGGCAGCGGGGCTGCAGGGGCGGCCTGGCCGCTCCTCCTGCGCCATCTCGTGGCGGCTCGGCCGCTCCGCAGGCGGTGCCACCCGGGCCCTCACGGCCCCGCCCGCCCCGCCGCGATCTGCGCTCTGGGCAGGAGTAAAGCCGCCAGAGGAAATGAAACGACTAACACTGAGCTGTTCGTTTCCTTAACGCTTCGGTCTGCCCTCAGGAGCGAAGGGTAGAGGGTAGCAGGGCAGGGCACGGGCAGGAACAAGGACAGCGTCCTTGCCGAGCCCCCCAGCCCCGTGGCTGCCTCCCAACAGTGGTCTGGTACAGTCTCAAAATCATTAAGGCTGGAAAAGACCTCTAAGGTCATCCAACCTGTAGCCTAACACTGCGAAACCCACCACTAACCATATCCTAAAGTGCCACATCTACACGTGCCACATACTGTTTCCAGGGATGTGGAAGGTTCACTTCAGAGCCTGACCAAGATAACTCTGCAGCTAATGGTTTATCTGTCCCCAGATCCATCTTGGAAAACCATCCGATTAAAGACTAGGTCTTTTGGTGACAGAGTGATAAAAAGCACAAATGATCTTTCTGATTACCAGCCACGTCACTGCAACTGTGCAACTGCCACCTCCTAACGAGGGCAAGGGGACAGGGAGCAGCCCCCATGCCGCCCCAGTGCTGGCAGCACCTGCTGTCCGCAGGCTCCTCTCCCCATGCCCACCGAGATCCCACAGCAGCTCGGCATGGGCAGAGGTCCTGCCGCTGCCCTGGCCTTGGGTGGCTAGCTGTGAGTCCCTCTTTGCAGAGTGGGGTTTGAGCAGGTGAGGCCAGAGCCTTCTCTGACTCAAACACCATATTACAGGGCCCTCTGGCAGCACAGGACTTCAGTCATTTGTTGGCCAAATCATTCCATATGTCAGTGCCAACAAAAAAAACTTCTGGTCTGACTTTGGGGAAGCCACTGAATCTTGCCATGCCTCAATTGCCTCCTTTATAAACCAGAGCTGAGTACTTTTTTTAGCTGTATAATAGCACTGTAAAAATCAAGCACTGTTTCCATTCTTTCATCTTGGAATATCCCTCCTTTTGTAACACATTATCTAATTTCTGTCCCCTGATGGACTCAACTGCTACTCCATCACCCTTCTGTGGTGGTGCATGACACCTTCAAATATCACTTAGAGAAAAAAACAAAGTGTCTGTGACTAAACAAAGAAGCTTTTTGCAAACCTTTCCCTCAAACATTGTCCGCTGTGTCCTAAGTGACACTGGGGAGCACCACCATCACCCTCTGCCAAGGTACAGCACCCAAATGGGGACACATACAACCATCCCCCCGGTCCTGGGACAGATGTTGCTCTGGCAGCCACTGGCCTGCCACACTGTGTTCATGCACAGTCAACTTCACAAGAAGGAAAAGGATTAGCAGCACTTCTGGTCAAAGCAAAGGGGACAGCACGAGTTCAAAATGACTTTCCTGCAGCCACACAGGAAATCTGCAGGGAGATGGAGGGTATGACCGGAGACTTGTGACCATGGCTCATGCTGGGCACAGCAAGGGGCCACCACATCAGCAGTGGTGGGAGGGCGCACGCACACGCTTCTGAGATATGAAGTGAGCTTAATGCCTTTCCTTGGCATAACCCATCAGCATCATGGTTGCAACTGGCCTAAAACATGAATTAAAAGTGAACTCTCAGCACTTGCATTGGATTTCTTTGCTTTGGGCTTTGTTTCTCATAAGCACAGCATTAATAAAATCTAGTGAATCAAACTTTTTTAAAAAATAAATTATGTCTATTTATTTTAAAAAACTCCACCTTTTGAGGGTCTTTTGCCTTCCATGAGAGTCATCTGCAACATGCAGCCACAGAGGGTCTGTGTGAGGGTCTGAAAGGGTCTGAGAGCTGGTGGTAGCCAGAAGCAGTTCCAGGCAGGAAGTCCCAGGTTTCCCGAAGGTAAGTGCATTAGCACAGATCCCTGCCTGAGAAGACAGAGAAGTCAGGGCAAACACAGGAGACACATGGTAACTACAACAAGGAGGCCAAAGGAGCTAGCAGAGCTGTGGGACTGCTGGGTTGGCAGGGATGGGATTGCTTGGAAGAGGGTGCAATGGCAGCATGCTCCTTCCTGGTGACCACCACAGATGTCACATGCCCAGGATATAAAGATCCTTCTATCCCCATAAAAAGGGAAAAACTTATTTTGAAGGGGAGGGGGAGGGGGGCAAAGAGATGTAGAAACAAACAGGTTCAAACAAAGTTTTATGAGGAGGAGATAGAGTGCACTCAGCCTGTAAAACAGCCCATGGCACTGTCAGGTCACCACTGGGCAAAGGTACCTCATGATGGTGTATAATCAGGTTTTATGAGAGGGATACCACTGTCAACAGGTGATTGAATAGCTTTTTGCATGACGGACCTTGCCAGGGATCAGCAAAGGGAAAGACAGAGATGGCCATTTACCTTGACATGCTTCTTCCACACAAGCCAAACTAATTGCACACGTCAAAAGGAAAAGGCAACGCATGGCTTTCATCCGTTCCTGATAACGATCAGATAGGGCTCTTCCTGTCTTCTCCAGCAGCCTTTCCTCCAGCATAGCATGCAGAGGAGGAAGAAAATACAGCTTTGAAGGTCAGGTAATGGCCTAATTAAAGCAGAATTCCAACTCGAATGCTGTGGCCCTGCCCTTTTAAAGCACAGCACTGGGTCAGGCTGTCAGTTGTGGTTTAGTGCACTGGTGCTGTTAGCACACCCCTAGTAATATGTTCTTTGGCTTAACGTGGGTCATTAGACAAGGGGGTTTCTAAATAATTGCAGCAAGTGCAAAGAGACGTGTTAATTTTAAAGCAGTTATTGCCCTGTGAAGGGCGCCTACCCCCAGCCCTGCTGGAGATGGGGAGAGTGCTCAGAGGTCGTGAGAGCAGGTCTCCCCTACAAAACCCAAAGCACAGAGTGGGTGGTCAGGGATGGGGAGAACAGTACAATGGCCTTTGCAGCAATGGGCAGTCAGAGTTTAAATCTGTTACTTGCCCAGAGTCCCAAAAAAGCGTGCAGTGGTCCTGTGGGTATGGAAAGCCCTGGGAGCATCGCTCTCTAAAGCAGATGTGATGTTACAGCCCTCAGCTTGCACAGGCATGTATTTATGGCCCAATGGTATTTGTTTGGAGTGTAGGGGAAGGGAATACTCCTTTAGAGAGCATTACTGCATGGCAAGGGCACAGGTTCTCTTAGTTTTTAGTTATACACAGGCCTGAATGTATAGCAAAAAATGAAGTTTTTTTGGCATGATCTCATTCTGGATGACTAGTCCTTGCTAGGGCAGAGGAAGATGCTTACTTTATTTTTCAAAATGAAGTAAAATAACCTTTTTTTACCCTGTTAAATATAATAGAGTTTGGGCAAGAGGGATGTTGGTCTGGGAACACAAGTGTACAAGTTCTAATACAATGCTTTCTGTGTCTCTCCAATTCTTCCTACCAGCTGCATCACCACAAGGCTATCTGAAGCATTCACTAGACAGGACTCTGAAACTCAACTATTCCCAACAGTTACAGATGTCCAAAAGGATCAGATCACTTTCTCTGATCTTTTTCTCCTTCTTTTTTAAAGTGTTTAATATAGTGGACAAACAAAGAAGGTAATTGTGACATTTCTCTTCTCCAATCACACAAAACCTCAGAAGCAAGAATCAGACCCTGGGGGAGAAAAGCAGGCACAACTGCTGCACTGTAATCCCCTAATGCTGCCAGCACAGACAGCTGTTCCTGTTCCAACTCTTTTCCAAATGTGTCAAAGGAGTTAGTTCCAACTTTTAGAAAGTTGTTGTATGTTACCTTATTTCCCACTTCAGGGGCAAGGATTCATTCTGGAGTCCCAGATAACAACATCTTGTTCACTGATATGGGCAAAACCAGCAAGTTTGAGGGGCTCATAACTCATGACCAGTGCTGCAAATACAGAGCTCCCCTGATACCAACACCTGTTCTTTGACCCCTTAAGCTGCCTGAAACATGACAGGCAAGTACAAAAATTAGGTTCTGTATTAAGACATAAATTATTATTTTATTATATTAAAATGCTAGAAGTTAGTACACATTAGTGGGGAACGTTAGTCATGCCAAGGTAGAAAGTCATATGGGAAGCAGGTTAGTGAAGAGACGTAGGAGGAGCCTGTGCAGGGCTCAGGAGGTCTCAGTTGAATTCCTGGCTCCTCCACAATGTTCTTGCATAGCCGTAAGCAATTCACCTATACCAACACCCCTGCTATATTTGTAGGCACCATACTCTTGGCTTAGGAATGTAATGAAAAGCCCAACCTTGCTGTTATCTCAACACGGATCAGTATCAAAACATCTCAGCAGGCAGACCCCACCAGGTCAAGGCCTTATTTCTCAAAACTGTTCCTGTTTGCAGCACCTGACAGCTGGCAGCAGCATTCTCACTGGCAGAAACGGGAATCCAGTGAGCCACTGTCTCCCAGGCACAGGGCAGCCCTGCCAAAGCACCAGCCAGCCCACGATGTATCTGGGTGAGGTGTGGGCCCACACACAGGCAGCAGCAGGGATCAGAAGATGCAGCTTCTCAGGAACAGATAAAGCTCACCAGTGTTTCAGTGCCTTATTTCTAACACAGGACAACAGTATCAGATTTTCTAACAAAAACATCGGAAAGGATAAGGGAACTTTATTCAATACTATCCAGTAATAGTCAGGTATTATGGCAGCCACATGCCAATACTGCTTACCAACACAGGCTTCCTTTTGATCCATAGCACTATTGGTTTATGTGCCAAATAAAAACATTTATGTGTAATAATACTAACATAGCTCTTTAACTGATCTACAAAGAACAAGCATATATACTGCTCCCAAAGAGGAAAAGAAAGCTCTTACCTGATAGAGAGACTTTTCTCTACTGCATAGATGACGATGACAAGCGCCCAGAGATGAGTAGAAAGGCAAGCAAGATGCAGCAATTCTTCTCTGGCATCTACGTTTGTCTACTTGCTTTGCACATGCAGGGTGAAACATCTGTCTCTGATGAGTAACTGTGGGGAAGTTACTTAAACTTTTCAGTTATGGTCTGTGTCATCTGAGTGACTGGAAAATCATCATTCCTAAAACTGGACACCAATATTCCACAACTAACCTTTCTCCTGCCTTTCAATAGGCAAGTCTTCATCCAGCAGCCAGTTCTGCCCATCTACTGGATATTCTTCACAGAAATTTGATACATGAACAAATGCTGCTAATAAATCTCATTACTGGATGCATTTATAGAGAGCTGATGCATCAGCACTTGAAGCCTAGAAAAGAATCTGCAGCAGCCTAAGAAACACTCCTAATCTGAAGGGACGTTCAGAAAGCAGAATCCTATCAATTTTGAAGTGATGTGGGTGAGGATGATTTGCCCCAGCTTCAGGCAGGGGAAAAATTTGGCTTTGTTTTAAATTTATATTGCTTAAACCTTGTTTTTTTGGGGCAGCATCATCACATGAAAACCAATATTTATTCCTTGAGGGTTCCCTCTGCCCCCACCTGATTTGGGAAAAACAGCAGTATGGGTTTTTTTTTGATTTATATGGAAAGAGGAAACCACCCTGGGCTAAAAAGTCTACAGTCAGCAGAAGCAGCACTTTGTCTTCAAAGACTTAGACACATGGCTCCCAAATGATTAATGTTCCTAACTCACATTTCTTCTTGCAGATGTGATTACAAAAGAGAATATGAAAAGGATTTTTAAAAAAAATTGTTAGAAATGTATATACGTATTTTCATCAGAAAGAATGAAACAACAGAAAACAATTTTCTGGGTGGTTTTAAAAGAATAAAGTCAACTCAGATGCCAAAATGTTGACTGATGAAATACCTTGGCAACAAAACTAAACATTCTGCTTTCCTAGAAAGTTATTGATATTTGCTCAACCTGAAAAAAAAACCCAACCCATGAACAATTTATTACATAATTACATGCTAACATAAATACCTAAATTCAGGCTCCACATCTGAAAAATTGACAAATACTGTCAAATATCGCAACAATTACTTTGCATTGCTTTTAGCTATGGAATATCACATATTCTAAGAAACTTCAGAATATCCTGTATGGTTGTGATACCCAGGTCCCCATTTCCTAGTTTTCTGCAGTATCTTTGGAACTAGACAGTAAGATTTCCAGTTATCAATCACTATTTGAAACAAACTGAGATTGGCATGGGGAACAGTCTACCAATGCAGCCACAGAGCTACATTCTTTTACATTTTGAACACATCTTTTTTATGCATATGAGAAAGGACAAGAAAGGGTTTAAATCAGCACATATAAGCCAAACATAAAATGATAAAACAAATTTCAACAACCAACTATGAACATCTATCATAAACCATGAACAGCTTTGATAAACCATGAAGATACCAGGGTTTCTCCCTCCACTCTCAGTCACAAAGTACAAGACTGACTTGGAAAACACTGCTGTCACAAGAGCAATAAGATTTAGCATCAGGACCTTTCATTGCAGAAAGCTCTATTAAATTTGTTTCCAAGGTACCTGAACCATGTACAGCCCCAACTGGACTGCTCAAGAGATGCTGAGAGGCTGCATCAGATACACAAAGAAGTTGGGCTTTGAAAGTGCATTAACACATCTGCCTAGGCATGCTTTGCTCCCTCTGACTATGGACACAGTTTTCAAACTTGTCTTCCAAAGCTGCCTTTGAATCTTTTTGGCTTGGTCATTAATTCTTCAGTTTTTTCAGTATGATCAAGTGATGAGAACTATAACTCCATATGAGTAGATGCACACACACACACACACATATGGAAGAGGACATTTCTGGACAGGTGAGTTGGGGAGGAGGGGTATGGGACCAAAGATACACATGAGCTGACTGCAAAGCTTTACTTAATAAAACCTGTTGATTGCAGCCTGATTCTCACCTTATCAGACACTTTTCCTGCACAAAGAGTTAAAAAAAATATTCCCCACCCTGGCCAAGTTAAATATCCTTCAATATCCCTTACATGGGGTAAATGTATCCAAACTGTTGTATGCCCTGTCACTGGCAAGCGTGAGCTAATTCAGCACAATACATGAATGCTGCCTCTGACACACAGGACAGGGACCTCCATTGCCACCAGGCTCTCAAAGGTGATCCTGAGTAAACACCAAGTTTGATAAACTCCATACTGGAGCGTGATCTCATGTCCTACAACAATACCTGCAAGATAAGACTTGTCCTTTGGAAGGCTTGTGAAGGAACAAAAACTAGTACACTATCTCACAGAGCCAGCTGAGAAAAGGGAGAGACTGAACACAGATGTCATACACTCATACACATTTTTCCATACACTTGGGGGAAAAAGAATAAAACGGCACAGACAAAGAATGTTTGCTGGGGTGGGGAAGGCACTGACGTGTTCCTGTTTTGCTCTTTTTAAAGGGAAAATTCCCTGTTTGTCTTAAGAAGAAAACCAACCCAAAACCTCTTTGAAAAGTTTTATGGAAAAACAATGTTTACAGGAATTTTTGCTAAAAGTAAAACTCAGATTTCTAATCATCTCTCTGAAGTAGCCTTTAGTATTAACAGATGTCTGGTTGGAATCTGCCTCAGCCAGTGAACTCATTCTGAATGGACACCAAAAAAGTGCACAGTTTTTGTTCCACATAATCTGAGCATAAGATGCTTTCTCCCAGACTTTACGGACTTGACTTCTACCATGCAACTATTATTTTATCTTCAAGAAGCAAAGACCTTAAATGCAGAGCAGACAAGCCTTCCAGTCAATGTAATTTGCTTTTCCAGATCTATAGCTTAGCTATAAGTAGTAAAGGAGGAAAGTGCTGGAAGTAGGCACTTGGTCAGGGGTTATAAATAGGAGACATTTCATTTGTCAGTGCACAGGCCTTGCTTACAATAGCAGCAGCCTTGATGGCTGCAACTTCAAGCTTGTTAATTCAGTCAAGAGAAGGCACTGAAGATCCAATGCAGATAATTAGGCCAGAGATAGCCATCATAGCTGTTAATTTAAGCAATTACTGCAATCTATAGTGGCTTATATTTCTGCCTGCACTTTCCTCTGTGTTCTTTACATACCGTCTTCACAGATATAAATATACCCTTTCCTACCACATCGACTGCTTTACACGTTTGCCCATATATCCCCTCACTGTTACACGCTGCTGTGAGGCAGTTGTGACAAAGCCAGCCTGTAACTGCACAGTCTCTAGCAGTTAAGCATTCCTTTTCCTCTTGCCAATTCTCCAAGTCACGCAACATTTTAAAAGTTATTAAATTCTAAATAAAGGAGATTAGGGATGCCAAATTCTATTCTGTGCTAAAAACAGCAATCAATATTTGTCAAGACAATAATAACGTTTTAGGGCCAGAAGACTGCTATTCTCTAGACTAGCTTTTTTCTTTTTTTGGTGAAGAGACAGTTCATAATATTTTCCAGTAACTGCAGCATCAAACTCAAGAGTTCTGGTTTAGTTAGAGCATTTAAATTATCATACCAAATTAGGTAATGTTTGTCTTTCAAAATAGAACAATGTTTTTCCTTATCAAAAACGAAATTATGTTTGAAACAACACATGCATGTATACAGCAAGGCAGCAAACCATTTCTTAAAGCATCAGAGGAATGCAACACCTATATACTTGAACTATATCCACAATTCCCATAAATCACCATTTTAACCTATTTTGTTCTGAGATTTTTTTTTAACATGAAGATTATTCTCTGTGCAATTATTTTGACAGTCATATTAATTATAAGTTAATATCTGTGTGCAGCAAATCTGAGAGTGGATTCAGGATCAGCCTTGTAAATGTGTAGAGAATGTTTATCACAGTATTTTCCATTTTTATGAGGATGCAGTTGGTTATTATGACAAGGTGAAAGGTCTCAAAGCCTTCATTTTTAGGCCACAGGTGGTTCTTTGTAGAGGTTTTTTTTAATAAAGAGTATTATTAGTCCTTTAAATTAGCTCTTATTGAAAGTTACCACATCTGTGTTATGTGGTAATGAAGCCAGGGAGGAGGTCATAGCAGGGGACTTGTGCTCGAAGAAAACATCTGGACATTGCTTTGACATTCACTAGCAACTTCTTTTATTTTATTAAGAAGTAAGGAAATTATACTGAAATCAATTGCAAGATGCAAACAATAAATAAAATGAAAATACAGGATCTGAAAAAAAAAAAAAATTCTAGGTTGGAACAAAAACCCCCTTTCCCTTCTCTCTCTCCCCTCCCATGAATTCCAACCAACAAGGTTAATTACCTGTGCAAATGGCAGCATCAGTTATAAAACGGTTCAAGTATTTAACACATACACTAGAGTCATTCTGTCTTTCATGGGAGGAGCTACTGTCATTTTAAATAAAGCTTTTTCTTGTATGGCAACCTTTTTTGCCTGTCATTTTATTTACTACATCATTTCAGAGACAGGTACAGTGACCTTAGGAAGTCCTGTACCTTTATATAGGCATTTTTTACCCTTCACTTCCCCCTGGCTGATATAAGCAGAGAGACTTTGTTTCCTGTGCACAATTACAGCTATCACTTCCACTAATGGTAGTAAGGAAAAGTCTATTTTCAACGAAAGGAGGATTGAAAAGCCATGAAAAACATCAAACGAAGTTGCTAAGTAACTGCATGATGGTTTTTAATCATCAAGGCTGATAACTAAATATTTAGGAACTACCACATTAAGAAACTTGGCTGTGTCAGATGACAGTTCAGCTCCGTGGCACATGCAGCTAGGGATGTTTATAGGGCAGTGGTTACAGTAGGCCTCAGAAATCCTAAACAGCAGTGTACTCATGCTCACTGTATTTTCTTGTTTTAAGTGCTTGCTTACAAATGCAAATGACATTTCTAGTCCACTCAAGTTCTTCTACCACTTTCAGCACAGCAGTAACTGAGGGTCTTCCCATACCAAGGTAGTCAGTTGGGACATTTGTTCCCTCAGGCAGGGAAGCAGGTATCAATTCACAGTTTTAATGCAAGTTTCCTGTTTCTACAAATCTTGGCTTTAATATTAGGAACTTTCCATTGACACTTTCAGCACAGTGTATACTCTCCACAAACTTATTACCTATCTGCCTAGAAAGCCCAATGCAAATTCTAAAGGCCTAATAAATATATTTGGTTATAGCTGTATGAAATTACTACAGACAAGCTACACTCCAGCTCTCCCCTCCCCTCCAAAATCACAACAGCTGCCAAGAAAGTTCACAATACTGCGTCACAATATCTTCCAGATAAAAAGCATTCAATGTGAATGTGACATGTAAATATTAAGACAGGACACCAGACTTCTTTTCTTTCCCCTTCCCACTGGGTCTTTTATTTTATAGCATTTGCATTAGGTAATCAACTGAAACACTTCAACAACAGAAAGCTGGCAGCATAGTGAGGAAAAATGGAGATTATTTCTCAAACAGCTGTGACAAAATGGTTTCAAGTTGGAATAGTATTGCACAAACAAATCCGTTTACGGAGGGTGAGTGGGAGCAAGCATCTTCAACATGGATTGTGAGGAAAAAAGGCACTATTTAGCTGCATGTGTGTTTAAAAAGAGAAAAAAAATCATGAAGCACAATCCATGTTTTTCAAAATTACATTCAGTACTGCTTTAGAAATGCTCACAAACCTGTCTCTTTTACAGAAGCTATGGAAAGCCGCTGATGTAAATATCAGACAGTACAAGTGTATGAACATTTATAATTATGCTCCAGAAAAGTCTCAGGAAGAGGGCTCTTTCTATAAATACTGCTGCAAAGGTTACACAGTTGCATAGGCTTACAGTAAAGGAAGCATCCATCCAACTAAGCAGCCTTACACTTCCCTTAAGTTTTATCTCTAGTAGTCATAAAACATGCTCTAATTCTGAAGAGCTAAATTGGCAGTGCACTTGAATCAGGCTTTTGCACTCACTGCTTAAGCAGCACAATGCAGACAGCATCATCCACACACCTTTCTGTCACATACACCTTTAGCAGCTAAGCTTAATGGAAAATTTTAACAGAAGTGTAACAGAAAATAACTGAATTTTCCCCGATATAAAATAGAACTGCTCTGAGACCATCAATAAGCAAAAGTTTGTTTCTGTAATGTAAAAATAGCTAGGTATCTTCAGAAAAACTAAATACCCACAAAAGGCATTTCAAATGACCAGGATGGGCTGGTTCTTTGTCTCCTCTATAGGTATTCTATAACTATAAATTTTCATGCCTGTTTGAAAATTAAGCCACTATCAGCATAATAATAGGGAAAGTGCTTGAAAACCACCCAGAGCAAACAGGAATGTGCACAGAGGACAACTTGCACCCTAGCCTTGAGTCTGCTTATAAATGCACTAACTAAATAAGAGTGAAATTCTTGTTGTATGGCTGCAGAATTATTATGGGAAGGAGTTAAAAACACTGTTGTTCTACTGTCAACACTGCCCAGTGTACCACAAGTGCTCCAGACATGCTGTGGGTATGTAGTCACCAGCACAGCTGGACTTTGTGCCACTGGGCTGACATTAACAGTTTCAACAGTTTTGCACAAAATCTGGGCAGTAATTTCGTACAGAAAGTACAGAACAGTGTAACAAAATCTACTCTCAACTATATATATATATATATATATATGAGCATTTCAGCACCTTTCAAACGAACTTAGCCCTGCAAAAATCCAATCTCGCTCCTCCGCGGAGTACAGTGACTTCAGGTAAAGATTCATGTTCAGGAGGCTGCATAGTAGTTTACTGATCATACAACCTGCAAAACCAAAAAGTCATCTATTGCTGCTTTCCACTATGAGTCATTAAGGGAAAATATATAAGATAAATTATATTTATATACTGTAAAATATTTTTAATGGCAACAACTTGGATTCTTTTCATTTCCAAACAGAAGACGAATAGAGCAGATTATTAAAAATCTGTAAAGCTCTTTTTCCTAAACTGCTTGTTAGGAAAACCAGGTTTGATAGTTCTGAATTCAAAGGATTCTAAAAAGTTCACAGTTGACTTTAATAGTTGCACTAGATAAAAAAGGAGAGTCTTAGTTCCTTCTGTGTTCTACACATGATCACATTTTCAGAATACATCTAGAATGAATACCTCTCCAACTGTTGTTAGCATTTTCAAAAAATACTCCTTGTTTACCTCAACCTTGTCAGTTCACAGCAAAGAACAGGAAGTGATATCTGATTAAATAAAATGTGGTCTTACATGAGCTATGAAAAATATATTGCTTTTTTAAAAGTAAAAAAAAATTGCATTGTTCTATTATTTTTGTTATTGAAGATTCATAATTAAGAAACTCTAAATCCTGAAGGACAAAAGAAATACAACTTTTAAAATTGCTTACAGAATAGGTTTCTGTAGACCCTACTGAAATCAGTAGAAGTTTTACCTATTGTTTTCTTGTCAACACAGAAGCATTCATCTACATACCTATTTCATTACTTGGATGAAGATTTTTTATTTTCACTTAGTAAACTCTTCTGCTCTCTTAGAAGTCGCTTCTGAAAATTCTGAAGGAGACGCAAGAAGGTAAACTGATCCAAATTATTCTGAGGGAAAACAAGATAGTCAAAATAAAACCTAACACGGAACTATCAGCAAGTGGAAATCTTTCCTGGGATTATAAATATTCATTCTATTTCAAGAAAAGTTACTGCTTTTTAATGAAAATTTCTAGATCTCCATTAACTACTTCTTGTGTATGATTCCTCAGTTCCTTTCTTTAGCTAGGAAATGTCTTCATGTGTGACCCTACACATCCTATATCCAAACACGCTGGCATTATTATTGATGTCAATAGACAAGGACTAGAACAGGAAGTCTTATGCATGGTTCATGCTACATAAATGGTAAGCTATGAGAAGGAACTTCCCTGATTATTTGAAAAGAACAAAGAGAGATCTATTTTTAAAATTAGAAGGGAAAAATCTAAGAAAACAAAGAAATCGTAAGATGTACTTGATAGTCCCTCGTTATCCTCTCTGTAATTGGGCTGTTGCTTTTGGCTGCAGACATCCAGTTCACAGACCATTTTCCATTTCCTTTGTTTTCATTACAAGAACAAGCTGGTTAAAGAAACTCCACTCTGTAATTTTAAACTAAGCCTTCAGCACCATCCCTTAGGAATTTAAACCTTTACCACCATTCCTTACTTTGTCTCCTCAGTGCCTTCCCCCATCAAACCCTGTGAAAAGCACTTTAAGAAAAGGCAGGTGTAAGATGTGTAAATACTCAGATCTTTAAGAAAATTCAATAGGAAACAAATTCTTGCAGTTCTCCACTGCCATTTGCTATAATGCAGTGGCCCCAAACATCTGTTCTCAAATTTCAATTTACTTCATCTACCAGGTGTTTCACACTGTTAATAACGGCAACTCACAAATTTACAACAGTCACTAAGGCAGTTACATAAATACAATTATGTCAATCAAGTTCACTGCATCTTTCTCAACCAGACTACACATGACATTTTTCTTCTTGTTCTCTTACCCTAATAAAAGTTGAAGACTACATTTCTGCAAAGAGAATCCCTGGACAACATTCTGGTATTGAAGTCAGAGAGGTCACTGAAGTGTGTTTCAGCAATGTCCAGCAGTTAACTCAACCAGGAAACAGATGTGATGTTTTTCACTTCACACATAACAGAACTGGTGCAAAATCCCACTTTAAACTAGTTACTTTAAACCTTTTGGTCCAAATACATAAAATAAGCAGTATTTACAGCATTTTACTCCTTTTGTAAATGCAATGCTTTAAAACACGTTATAAAGCACCTCAGTAAAAATATTCTACAGATAAAAGTATTGAAGTAGTAGGAAAACCCTAGCCATACCACAGCTCACTAATAGAGTCATAATATGGATTCACCAATACCTCAGTTTACAATTACTACAAAGAATCCATGGAGAAACTTACTGAATTTATGATTTTTATACCACTGTGTAAGGATCAACTAGAACTGCAGACAATACCGAATTTCTTCGTAGTTTTCCCAACCTCAGTCAGTGGTGGTGGACATAAAACAAAACAAAAACTCCACTGCTCTGATTCTTGAAGTTTTTACAATATTAATGTGGAAATGACATTTTAACACTAATGAGTAGTTGTAATTTTTTAATAAAACCACATATATAAATATGGGCAATTCCAGCAGCAGCAGCATTTCTCAGCAGAAGATGATTAACCATCCCAATTAATATCATGTGACATGATTCACAAAAACAAAGCACAGATGTCAACCAGTTATTAAGACTACTCATACTGTATACAACCAAAATTTCCATGTTGAAAGCTGGGGAAAATGATTTCCTCTTCACAGAAGTATAAATGAAAATAAATTGCTCTGAAAATTAAAAAGAGCATCAACAGAAGTGTTTTGTGTTTGTTTATATTTTCAAATAGAACTGCTGTGTATTAATTGCTCCGAATTACAGTGTAGATTTCTTCAGGTTAAGGATATTGACTCCCACTGAAAGTATTAGTCAGGTAAAAGAAATTAAGCCTTTGCTTCTGGATTACCAACACAGCCATATCCAAAGCCCTGGAGGTGATCCACAGCCCAATTTTCTCATATAAAGAAATGTCTTGGAGGTCTACAAGCAATCTAATTTCCATGGCTGAGAACTAAGATGATGATGTGATCAAAGATTTAGGTCCATAAATCTAACAGTATAGTGTTCTTAGTTTGATTTAGGGTAAATCTTTTCATAGAAAAAGTTTTGAGCCAGAATATACAATTCTCCATCTTTTTCCCGAACTGCATGTGCTCTGACAAACTGAAATTGCTCCAGTGCAAATTCATAGAACTCATTCTCCATTTTCCAGATTTCAGACTGTTGTAGCTTGGCAATAGTTTCTTTTGTGGGAAGTTTTTTCTCAGTTGTTTTCCTAAGATGAGACTTCTTTCCTAAATGCAAAATGAAAGCAATAACTTCACTTTAAAGTTCATGTGCTTAAAAAAAAGTTTACAGTTATTTTATTTACAGGGGTTTATACTCTCAGTGTGTTGATAAACTGCATCAGAAGTGACAAGTTTTAATCCAGAATGTATCAACATAACATGCAGAGTTGGAAAAGTGCAGTCTCTCTCAGTAAATGTTAATGAATTTTACATCCGTTCTTTCAATTCTTCCTCCTTATTCTAATAAACCCAGGGAATGAACATTCATTCAAGGAACAAGATTACTCCACATAATATACTTGGAGCAAGATTGGTCTTTCAAAATTAATTATTTAGATGTTAATCTGGTATCAAATGTTAAGAATTTTAGAAACTGCAGAACAAAGAACTTCTTTCATAGAATCATTGAGGTTGGAAAAGAAGTTTAAGGTCATAGAGTCCAACCACAAACCTAACACGGCCAAGCCCCACTAAACCATGTCCCTGAGTGCCACATCTACACATCTTTTAAACACCTCCAGAAATGTTTATATTCAATTCAGACTACAAAAAAAACCCCAACCACTGCACTGGTGTAAGCCCTGTCTAGCACTCCATGAAGGAGAAAAAAAATCCAGTTTTCATGTGATTTCAGTTGTCTATTTCTAATCAAAATATATACTCCTTACTTGATGGCATTTAAAGCATTATTCTCCCATCTAAATAGGATACTATAGTCTTATCATAAATGATACATAAGCCACATCCCTGTTGCACAGAGTTCCCGAGACAAAGAGGACTAAAATGATGACCAAAATGATGATAAGATTTTCCCTAAGAAAGTTTATCTGTTGCTTTGTAATAAACTTGTTAATACTACACATCTTGGCTCTATATATCAGACCCTTTTCCCCTCTATTTATAGACAGAAGCTCTGCTAAGAGGGACCTTTCCTTCATCACAAGTTGCATGGCCAGTTCCTAGAAACTGAGCTACTGGCTATGTTATGTCTTATTAGGAGCCCTGGAAGATAAACACGTACTTGGGTCTCTGCATCCCTCAGGCCTTATTGCTCAGCCAACCAGGCTGCACTGAGTTAATTTCAGCAGGGCTTCTGAGGAAATGGAAATCTGCCACATCAGCCACTTTACAAAACTGAAGCCACTGCGAGACCTTAAAAAATGCTCTGTTAAATTTTTTTGCATGCACTGTACCTACACAACTGCCTTTACCCCAAACTTAAATATTTACAATTTGTGTAAGGCAGGAAGATACTTGGGTTACCCTAAAAAAAATTGCTGAGAATCTTTTAAAAGGAGTTTATCTCGTTTGTAGGAGCATCAGCCAGCTGAGAGACAAAAGACTGGTAGAGCCTCAAAACTATTCACTGAACTCTAAGAATTCACATTAAAAAGGCAATAAGAGGATGAAAAATCCATGGAATCCATGGATATCAACTATGTAAATACCTGTCCGGTACAGTTCTGTGGCACCCCTGAAGAACCGGGGCAAAGCTGCCTCCAATAACATGATAAAGTCTTCAAGCTCCTCAGTAACTCCCACTAGGAAGTATTCATTAATCAGATTGTATTTGGCTTGTTCCAAAGCCCATCTGCTTCCCACATTCCTAAAATGACAGAGAACAATTACAGCAAGTTCTGATGGCAGCCAACAGTCCTTGGTCCCTAGATAGAGATTACTTCACAACACGACATTTGTATAGGAAAGGCAAGACTCATTCCAAGTTATAACCATTCCTAACTTCATTTCCCTTTCCAGTTTCTCTCGCCTGTGTTTTTATCTAAAATTGTGAATCTATTTATAGAGGAGTCTCCACAAAAATACCCAATGTATGTATATGTTAATGTCTCTATTAATGCAATTTTCGAAGGATTTACATTTTCTCAGTGTTAATCCTTGGTCTCCACTTTCACATTAGATACCTGATAAGAACACACTTTCCCTTTTGCAACTTCTTCCTTTCTCTCCTTCTCTACGTGGCCCCAGCGTAGATAGGTTTGACCAACAGGTACTGAAAGGGGAGCTCCCAAGTGGCCATTTACTTTGCTTATGTTTGAAAGAACAGTACCTTTGATGAATAACTGCCCTTGGTATCACTTAGAATAGTTCCATTAATCTATATGGGGTTTTTTTGGTTGCTGAAGAGTGTTTTTAAGTATGTGCCATTGTTATAAAACATGCTGTATTGACAGATGGACACTATTTGCTTTTGTTTCAGTTTCTACTAGGTAACATTGACTACTGGATGCCTGGTAAAGGTTTAAGATAAATTTATCCTGATCTCAATTATTTTATTCTCTCCAGAAACTTCAGGAGCTTGAACTAAAACATGTCCATTTGGAAAGAAAGATACTGCAGTCTGATATAAAAAAAAGTCAAGACTCCAAATCTGCAAAAATAATTTTTAAAATTGAAAACATATGTTTTCCCTCATAGCACTGTTGATACAGTATTCTAACATATTGCTTGTTTAAAAAACTGCAACACTGTTTCAGTAATTGCATCTTCAAAAGAAAACACATTACTAAAGTACCCGCTGCTTCACTCTGCCCAGCCCCTCACACTTTCCCCAACTGTGATACATATTCAAATTTGTTACAGTTTATATTTCAGCAATGAGGTACTTGACTAACAAGCTACATCTATCTCCCTACCAGCATTCAGAGCTGTGGCCACAGAAGAATGGAATTTGAAGCCAAAGTTTCTCTGGAGCACAGTCGGAACCTCCAGCTGCCACACATTCATCAAAAGTCTGGAACAAAGACAAAATTGAGCTGAGCTTTAAAATCTTATATACATATGAAACATCTCAGACTGGCTATTTGCTAAATGTAGTAGGGACAGAAAAACACAAGATATGATGTGAAAGAATAAAAGGTAGCCTTGCTTTCACAGTATTAGTAGGATGACCTGTTTGTCTAAATTAAAATAGTATTTGGACAGTCTTTTATGGTTACAACTAATGAACAGTTGATCTTACCTGATACACATTGATATACCTTTGATATAACCTTAGCAAAGGATATTTGACAAAACTAGCACAGATAGTCAGTAAGTGTTGGTATAATTGTTTTCCTGTATAAAAGAAGTCACTAAAGATACAGCATGAAATGCCGTAGGGAACTGTGTGATACTGGAACAGCTGCATCTTTATAACATAGAACACTGTGCATTTTGTGTTTTAGATTAAAGACTGGTTTATTTTATTTTAAATATTATGACAAATAACTGCCATTTCAGAGGCTAATTTGGTTTTGGCAACCAGAAGAATTGAAAGGAAGGTGTTCACTGCATAACAGAATATTCCATACAGTATTGCTCTCTACATGGATACCTGATTGCTCTCTACACAGGAGCAGCAATACACAGTTTCAACTGCAGTACCACAGCAAAAATAAGAACTCCATCAGCATTGGAAACAATTTGTAAATTGTTACTGTGTCACCATAAAGTAAGTACTTATAATATTTCTAGTCAACATATAAGGCCTGCATCTAGGACAGATTAAAAAAACTTAATAATAAGAGATCACATAGACAACTTTTTAGACAGTTTCTTCTTTAAAATTACAAGTTTCTGTTCAAAACAACCATGTAGAAACATGTTTGCATAACCATTTGGGGTTAAGAACAAGGACAACATCATTTGCTTCTGTTTTGTGGTGAAGTTTCTGAGATGTTCTGAAAAATTTACTGATACTATGCCAAAGTAGGGAATAAACTGTGCCTGGGTTCACAATGAACTCTGAGTTTAGAGTACCTTGTACATGTCATACATCAGAAATAAAACCACAGTTTAACTAGGTAAACAAGACACTGGCATGCTTTTCCTAGCATAATTCTCTAGTGAAATTCTGCACTGATCCATCATGAGTACTGGGTAACTCCAACATTACCTTAGAACTAAGCTGTTAAATGCACCTCCAAATTAATGAAATGCAGTAGCTGAAGATGGCGCTAAACCCTAAATTAACGCAGGAGCAGTTAGTTACCAACTGAAAAGAAAAGAGGAATGCTCTGCTCCCAATATATGAAAAGCACTATTTGGATGGGGAGCAGCACACAAAATGATTGTCACATTTATTAGTTGTTATGGTGTTTTTAGACTAAGTGTATTCAGTATGATTTTTGCTTATTTTTTCAATGTCTCTTGGTATTCACACAGTGCAACACTAAATTGTCAACACTACAGAAAAATTGCATCAGCTTAAGAAAATATCACTGAAATCATAAAAAGTATTTGGCCCTGTAACATACAAAATCTCACTACATTTTATAAAGGATTCTACACTGTTCTAACAATAATTTTATAAACTATACTCATATACTTAATATCCTCCTTTTCTTCCTGATTTAAAAACCCCAAAGCAACATGCCCCAGCAAATGTCTTACTGAAAACTATGACAGTGGATATATAGATTCTTTCTGAAGTAAATATATTTTGTAGCCTACATGATGTTGCCATTCTGAAACTGTATTAATAGTCAATGTTTGAATGTGCTAACCTGATCTTACAGCCCCTTAAGGCAGATGAGGATGTACAGAAAGGTATGTATCACACTCCATAGTTTTCAAAAAGACTCCTTACAGAATTCCATTGCAAGGTTCATGATTTTAAAAAATAAAATTAATTGGGTTGCTAATTCTAGAAAATAAAAAACAAAGCCAAAGCATCAGCAGTTCTACAGCTTTTGTTGAAAAAATGTGTCTTAGTCTTCAACAAGAAGGGATTAGCCTTCTTACATAGGAG
Source organism: Myiozetetes cayanensis (assembly GCF_022539395.1). Taxonomy (NCBI): domain Eukaryota; kingdom Metazoa; phylum Chordata; class Aves; order Passeriformes; family Tyrannidae; genus Myiozetetes; species Myiozetetes cayanensis. The sequence continues at coordinate 14,807,098 of NW_026086826.1, read as the reverse complement.
TATAAGCTTATCTTGATATTTACAACTCTGGATACTTAACACATTTTTAAATTTTATTTAATTTTTTTAACAAACTGCAAGATTAAGTGAATTTATAAGGGTACAAAGAACATACTCAATGCTACGCTCTGCTCCATTATGGACACGAAGTGGAGAACGTAACTTCCAAATCCACCATTATCATCAAGGCTGATACAAGAACAATTCAGCTTTTATCAGGACATTTTTTAAATTGTTTTCACACTAACTTTAGTAAGTACAACATGTATAATAAAGTGTACTTTACCTTTTATCCCCCTGTTTTCGCCTCCGTAGCCCTGGTCTGTAATCATCTCCAAAGCGCAGAAAGTAATAATAAGAAACTAGTCGTTCTATAGGATCTCTTATGACATTTATGTAAATTGGTTTCTTTTTAACACCAAATCTAAAGTAAAAGAGGAAAAAAGAAATCTTTCAAAGGACAAATCAAAGCTTCTCATCTAATATTTAAAAGCCTGTCTCTACTGACACAACTGAAATCTCTACACAAAATAAATGATATTGAGAAGAAGTTTAGAGATCACTTCTTTTCGTCCTCATACCCAGTGCATTATGTGGATGTGAAAGTCAGTTCAATTTCAGTTTTTCTAAGATTATGATTTTAAAAGTTTTTTTCTTATTAAAGAAACAAACAAAACTTACATATTTTCACACAAATAGACACTAAAAATGTTTACAGAACCATGCTGACTCTAGAAATGCCCTAATTAGTTTAGCAGCCCCATATGTGTTTATAATAAGTATGAGGAAGTTTGATATTGAGTTCCTGTCCTCCTGAACTGGGCTTTGCAATCCTGCAAGTAGTTTTCCTGGCAGGTCTCCAGTTGTCAGAAACGTTAACAGCAGGAAGACAGAGCTCAGAGCCCATCAAGCTGGGTTGAAGGCATATGGCTATGCTTATTAAATATAAGCCTAAGATAGAGAAATTAATATGGTTACAGATACTATCTAAAGATATTAAATTAGACATTTACTCTAAGAAAATTTTTATCTACTGTAGTACAAACAGGAAGCCTGATGAAATCAGGTGGTAAGCTCATAGGACACATGACAAAGATTTAAAACACCAAAACTGTTTTGTGCAAATGCTACCTTTCAATGACCTGTGTTCAAATCAGCTTTTATGATACATTTCTCAGTTTTACTTTTTCTTCCATTTGAGACATCATTGTGGCAAATAATTATAGTATCCAAACATAAAGAGTTTATATCACAGTGGAAATTGCAAGTGTGTCAAGTAACCTGAAGTAAAGCTAGAAGTTGGAAAAAAAGTTCTGTTCCCATGCAAACTGGGAAAGTGTTCTGCATTGATAGAGGGCCATTCAAGCCTCCTAGCTTGGCTAAAACAGAGAGCATTCATAGTTTCAAGATGCAGTACCACTATTGTTAAAGGGGTACTCTGCAAATTTTACTACCAGATACTGTGCATAAGAGGAATCTTAAGTTTAAAAGCTGAAGAACAGAAACATAGAATAAGCGGGAGAAAGGAGGAAGTTAGAAAAAACCAATTAACAGGCATTACTATGGCAAAGACCAGCACTACAGACAGAGAAATTGTTAAAGGCTACAGAAAGAGCAATTGATTCTCCAGTGTTGCCAGCAGAGTACCAATGAGTCCGACTGGAGCATTCAAAGGCGGCATTGCTGACATCTGTCTGCATGCCAGCTCCTACTTCCAAAAGTCTGTAAAACAGGGTTTGTGAACATTTCAACCATTTTGATGCAAAGTCCAGACTTCAAACTGCACCTTCTTTCAGGTCCACTGAAGTGCACGAGAACGCCCGTGTGTCTCCTTCCACAGACTGCACTGCAAATGCTGAGAAAGCTGTAACAGACCACTTGGTGTAGCAGCCTCAACCAACAAACAATATGTATCCATGGGTTAAATGGAGATGTTGAAGTCCTTAGAAACGCTTGTGCTGGACTGGACATTCATATGGATTTGCAGATGAGCTCGCAGAACTAGCTACAGTTACAATAACATAAGTCACTTACTACTGCAACTTTATTAATAATGGTAATGAATTGGTAATTGCATTTTCAAAGAACCTTTTTTCCAACTATTTACCAGAGAAAATAGGAATAAGAGTGGATGAGAAATTTAAAAAAAAAAAAAGGGGGAAGGGGGAATTCAAAGTTTTATTACTGTCATTTCTATGTGGATGGGTTATTATAACCTGTCCTCAATACTGCAAGTCATCCATGGAACCCACTACTTTAAGTTTCAGCATAACTTAAGAGGTACTTCTGGTATTTTACAGAGGATCTAAGTTTGATGTTCATGTATAAGGACACATTGATTTTTCTGAAATATTTTACACTTCTTAACTACAAGAATGTTCATTACAAGAACATACCTCACAGCCTTAAAGGTGTGGGCCTTGCCAAGCACAACCAGCGTATTCAAGATATTATTTTAACAATGAAAACCCAAAGTATGAGAAAGCAAGCTGTTGTGGGAAAAAAATAAATCACTTAGGTGAAAGGATAACAAACAACAAAGACAAGGATAACACAGTCCTGAAGGGAAGATGCAGATGAAAGAAATCTGTGAAATTGCTTAGATGCTTTCTAGATGTAAAATAATTATTTTAGTTTAAGAAGTTCTGGTATCTGAAAATGTTTTCAGCTTTATGAAGTACTGAATAAAGTAACATTCAGCTTTGCTGTTCCAAAAAGCTATTACTCAGTTCAAGCATTTATTAACGTTGAAGGATTTTAACTTTAAAAAGGCAGAAAGGAAACTAATGAAATTCGGTATATTTTATTTGATTGATTGATTTGCAAGTAAGACTTTTTGCCTGTTATTTTTTGTAAACTTCAAGCTTTTACTTGGTGCCATTGGTCATTTTCAGCTACTACTGTAGCTTTTAGCATTTTCTATTATATAATACACTGTATAGGGAATCTATGAAGGTCTCACTCCCCCATCTCATTCTTTGTAATAAAAAGCTCAAATTAAAAATCAGTGTACATGACAGAATGAATAATTAAAATGAATGACTAAACAAAAGGAATTACTACATACAAAAAAGAAGAATTTCATTAAATAATTAATATGCACAGAAACATAACACTGAGGACTGACCGTCGGCAAGAGGTAAAAGTAGCGGGTTACTATCCTTTGTGCAGTTGAATATAAAGAGATCTGAAAATTCCACTTTCAATTTTAAACCATTTTCCACATGCTCCAAATTCAAGATGAAGCACTGCCTAGTAAGCATCTTAAGCAAAACTGACTTGTCAGTTCAAGGGGAGGTTTCATAAGACTGAGCTACGAAGGATCACTGCTTTAGATCCAGAAGCAAAAATAAGACAAGAAAAGAAACATATGAAAGTGGAAATACAGATATGATCCTGAACCTTTGAAGTCAGTGGGAGGATTTTTACCTCATTTTATTTTAAATTAAGTTTAGAAGTAGCAGGATTTAACTCCACAAGAATTATTTCAGTGTTTTTTTACCAGAAGTCAATTATTATAAGCCAGAAAACTAGTTCAAAATATAACTTTTCAGATTCCCATAAAATGTAAAGGGATACTATGGTAGAGAAGAACTACATAACTTAAGAGGTAGGCGGTATTACCCTTTATTTACCCATAATTACCTATTATGAAACATTTTTGAGAACAGATACGTTAAATTTCCCCAAATGGGAAGCCAACCCCAAGAGAGAACTGCCAGTGTTTCAGAGAAAAACCATGATTGTTTGCAATACAGACATGGAATACTAATCCCAGTATATAAATATTTCTTAAATGAGACTCGGCTACATTTTGTCATGCAAGAAGACAAGAGCAAACGGTGAAAATCAACCCCGAATATCGCCCGTCGTGGCAATGTCAGTGTGTGGATTTTTACCAAACTGCAGTTCCCAGCTTTTCAGCACTAGAGGGCACTCAGAGCCCAGTCGGAGCCTACTCTGCTCCAGGGAAACCTCCAAGGGAACGTACTTGGCAAAGTCCAGGTAAGATATATGGCCGTGGTAAAATCCTGGCTTCATTTCCTTCCAGGAAGTCACGTTCTTCACAAATCGGACCTGTAAAAGTAGACAGCAGAAAGTGTTTCTGCACTGCTGGAACACATTATGCTTTCCCATACGTAGTGTTTCCTGGTTTGTAAGTAAAATCTTATAATGCATTAGAAAAAAAAGTCTATTTTGAATATTACAAAAAAAAAGTGCCATTAAAATAGACTTTTCTGCAGCATACAGACGACTGATTCAGATCATCACAAATTAATGATCAGAAACTAAACAAATGCAGAATAGAGGAATCAGAAGGGCAATTGAAGGAAAGGTATCACAAAAACATCAGCAAGACAAACATTTATATTTTTGTCAGTACATTCTATTTGTAATTTGAAAGGAATGTGGAATTCCTTTAGTAGAAATGCACATACATCTTTGATAGAATTGTCTGACCTGTATTTAATCCTTCAAATAAAAGTGTACCAGATTTACAAGCATGTTTTTAGACCTATTTCACTGGGACGTAAGAAAGATCTGATGGTTCATTTGCTCCCCAACCCCCAAAATGCAACGCACAAGCAATCCAGACATTTTATAAATGCATGCAGTGTAAATCAGGTCTATAGTTTACTATTTTGAATAGCCACCTTAAGCCTAACATTCCAGTGAAACTTCCATGTTAAATCATGAAGTAGCCCTTGCACAAGGGCTGATAAAGCAGTTTTTGGCAAACTTCACAAAAACAGGAATATCTTTACATTTCAAAGAACAAAGAAAGATACAAGCCCCAAAACAGAAAGCGTGATCAAATTAAGTGGGACATGCAAATCCTGATAGAGTTTGGCTTTATTAGATGAACAGAATATTTTAACATCAAAGCATTTAACTGAAAGTTATTTCTAAACTAGTGAATTGGATAATAAAGAAAGGATGATAAATTTGTACTGCCTGAGCTGTCTGACAATGATATGCCGTTTCTGAGGCTCAGAATTAGAAGACAGTGTTCCCTGCACATCTACAATATCTTTTCTGTTATGCAGTGAAATAGATAACCATGAAAATAGTGAGGTGAGACAAGAAAGTCAAAAAAGGAAAGGCTGAGAGCTCAAGACAACACACTAACATTTTGAAAGGTCAAATGGATTGAGAATGTCCTGAAGCATGATATTTATTATTTATTATAACCTACCAGTTGAGGATTTTAAGAGGCAAGACTAGCCTGCTGCTGTTTCTTCAAAGATGCAAAACTCACAGTATAGGATTTAAGAGGTCAATAACCTGTACTTACTTCCTCAAACACTGGCTCTTAGACTCTCAGGTAAAAGAACTGTATGTTACTTTTTAATAACAGGCAACATTAATCTTTCCAGTGCACAAATTTCACAGTCTGTGGCATTGCAAAATTTAAACCATATATTGCACATGAAAATTGTGGCAAATCTAGCTGAAAAGCACTGCATAATGTAATACAGTGGTGTTTCATAAACTGCACTATCTTTCTGTCTGGTTTTGTGCACAGCACAAACTGATAATATGAATCCAGTTGAATCACCTTTACTGCTACTGAAACAAACCCAACTTTCACTGACTGTACCTTTCCAAGATTAATGACAAGATATTTTAAGTGGAGAGCCTCAGATATGAATATCTGTTTACCTGGGAAAAAAGTTTCCTAAATGTATCATCCTCGCTTCCTTCACCCACAAAGCCCAAAACGTCATGGTAAGTTGATACAACTCTGCAATTAAACCTATGGTGTCCAGTGTAGTGTGCATGTTCAAGCACACTTTTGAGTTACGTTTCCATGAACAAGCTTTCTGAAATCTAACACCATCCAGATTTCAGTTTCTAATGGACTAGGACTAGACACAAGAAATGCTAACTACAAAATTCCAAGGTTTTTGTCTTAGATCACCATGCCATCATCTGGCATCAAACCGTTCCAGTAACAGTTAAAAAATCCTTTATTGTCTTTGTCTTACAATGTTATTGTCTGCTAAGGAAATAATTTTTATGAACATAGATGGATGGTTTAGCCTCTAACACCAGTCAAGCTAAGAGAAGGCTAGGAAGGTTCTATATGACAGCTCTGACATTTACATCTGCCTTGAGATGGACCAGCAACACACTGAGCCCCTGAGAACTATAGCTTTTAACACCTATAACTAGCCTACAGGCAAGAGATTTTTTTTTCTCCCACAGTCTGCAGCATTCCAAAAATCAGAATTGTTCCAGGTCACAGACAGCCTAATGAGCCTGGATTCACACATTTTAGGTCAGAGACGAATATTGCTCACTGCTTCATACTGTTAAATATGATCAATTTTACCTTTCTTTTCAGGGCTTAGCAGATACTGGAGCTTTCAAGAGACAGAGCAAGCTTCTCCATCTGAACCCAACTGAATAAAATTTGAGGTGACTTTAAAAGTTCAGATAGACGTGAATGGAATTCCTGTGAAGTTGTTTCGTGGTGCTTTTATATAATCAGCTATAAAGTTGCTTCACAGCCTTTACTAAGTGGGAAATCAGCTGAGCTTCACTGAATTAAAAAGCCAGATCAAATGCACTCTGGGGGCATAAGATGTCCAGAAAGGTAAGTTAAATACATTCAGTTTCTAGAACAGTAAGAATTTAAAACAAGTCCCAGTGAGGCAAAGGATAAAAAAAACAACCAGCATACTTGGTCTGAGAAAAATCTGTGTGAGCAAACTAAAGTGACATTGTAAGCTCTTACCTCTGTCCAGTAACTGCAGATATCATTCCCTCTTCTCTACAGTCTGACCAAACACACACACCCCTTTTACCATGCCCAAAAGGTGGTCTGTCATTTCCCTGTGGCCTGGTATCACCTGGGCTTTTTGGATACCAAAAAAGCCCATCTTTTCACATTATATCCTAGGTTTTTTTGTCAACTGCTGAATAACTGACTTAAAATTACAAAGAACTCATGGGATGAATATGATAAGCCCAGACTGGTGAGGACATATGAGGATTTTCCATATGAAGGGCTCTCAAGTAAGACTGAAAACCAACACAGTGTTCCCATTAAAGGAAATCTCAGATTCAGATTTCAAGATCAAGCATTACGGGATGACAATCAGAATCCCTCTGCAGAAAGGCACTGCTTTCTTACTTATCTCCAGTTGTCATATCAACTAATAATTTACAGTTAGGTCTAAATCAGAGGGTCAGGAATGCTGGAAACAGGCTAGCAGCATACCTCTGGCTGCATGCCATGAGCAACCACAAGCAAGCTCAAGGCAAGGGCAGTTGAGAATCAATTTTGTGAGATGGTGTAACAATCCAATTCACCAGTTCAGCCACAGTACAGCCAGGATACCCCCTTGGTACGTACAGCTCTTCCAGAGAAGGAAAAATACAACTGGCACACGTGCAGCACTCATACTCACTAGACAATGCAACTCCCAAGAGAAAAACTCTTAAATGTTCAGAAGCACATGACAGTACTTCCACCTAACAGAGTTGCTGCAAACTGCTACGTGCTCCGCTTCTGACAGCCAGTGAAACCTTCATTAACACGGGAAATAAGTACCCCTAAAGTCAGTATGAGTGCGCTGTCCTCTGAGAGGCCACAGTTTTAGAATACACTTGGAAGTAAGATGATATATTTTCAGGTTGCTCTTCTGAGAAAAATGGAAAGAGAAACTGTGGTAGAAAAAAAAGAAATGGAAAGCAGCAAGCTGAGGGAGTGAAACACTGGGTAATTGTACCATTCACAACAGTACAGAGAATGTTCTTATACCCACTTTTCTAATAATATATCAAGAACACATGCTGCAACGCACAGCAGTTACTTCATTTTAAATGTTTTGAATGGCATGTAACAGAAATGATGTTTGTGTGGCTGGTATGCCATCCTGATAGCCATAACACAGGCATACTTGTATGGACAGAAAGTATCAGTGCTGAAACATGCAAGCAACAAATAAAATCCAACCAAACAACTACTCTGATTTAATGAAGAAAGCAAGTGCTTCTACTACAGACCACACAGGTCAGAAATGAAACACGGGCAACATGGCACTCGGCTTGCTGCAGAGAAAAGGCCCAACCTGGGGAAAGAGCGGTAGTTCCCAGGATCCTGCTGCCAGAGACACTGCAAAAGAAAGGAGGGCTGCTGGGGCAAGTTCCATCTGAAACTAAAATGGGTGTTAGGACTCTTACCAGATTATGTTAAATCAGATACAGATTATATTTGGAGTGGATTCTCTGGTAGAGAGTTTAAAATCTGTTACAAGATCACAGTAGTTTGGAAAAACTACCACAGAAGTACTGCATAAAGGAAGGTTCGCTATTTTACAAATTTCTGCCAGGCCCAAGTCAATCTTCATCTTGCTTATGGAGATTTCCTTTAATAAATAGTATCACTAAGAGAACAATTTGTGATGTGTTTATGTATTTTACTACTGCTGCATATAGACCTAATGCACTCAAACAAGCTATGCTGATGAAGGCAGCACGTGACTATGTCACGCAATTCCAAGCCCACACAGTAAACCTCATCAGCTACCACTCAGCATGCCTGCCATCTCCAGAATTATGCACTATGACTTACAATGGCAAGTTGCTATCTCAAAATACTAAAGATGAATAATTATTTCTTCGTCTTTGAACAACTATGCAGTATACGAAGTTTTTAGTTGTCAGCATCTCCCAGTTAATGGCCATGGAAGAAGAGCAGTATCAACTGTATAATTAAACTACTTGATTTACTACCTTGGACAACAGCATAGTATGAAATGAAGGTAGGACTGACAGTAATATATGCATGCCTAGCACTGGTGGATTTTCATTTTTCAATTGATAATTATTAGAGGGAAGATGAAGAGGAGAGTTTCTCGTAGACAAAACTAAGCCAGTGAAAAACAAACTTTATTTGGATTAAGTCCAAACAGAAGTAGAAATTTAAGGTAAGGTAGCCTATGTTTAACTTACACCATCAACAATTGGCTTTCCTATTCTTCAGGACAGATCATTACACTTCAAAGAGACACCTTGGCAGAAGCAGAACTTGTGGTGGGAAGTACAGCACTAAGTATGATTGATTTGATTACGATTTTTAATTAACAGATATAGGCTTATTAAATCTTTTGAAAAAATCACTGCTCTTAGTACACAGGTCTTTAGTACTTGTTCTACGCAGTGGACAGGACTATAGGGATGGCTACCAGATTTACTTTTGGTAATCTCAGTAATCATGTTTAACAGTATCACCTTCATATTTAGGAAACGATTTCACAACAGCAAATACTCAACAATAACACATCCCCTTTATCACAAAACAGATTCCAGTCCCACCCAAGTACACTATGCTCCTTGCACTGATATTCCTACCCCAATCTTTCTCCCACGTACAGAACTGGAAGTGGAGAGCTGTTAGCATCTGCTTCCCCTCGCCCCAGTCCAGCAGCTGTGCTGAGCTGCTTCTGCCTGTTAGACATCCACCTAAAGGAGCTGGAAGGCTCAGTGCTGACATGCTGCAATGCAGAACAGCTCCTGCCTCTGCTGCATATCAGCTTAAGATGATCAGCATACAACTGGCAGTACAGACCTGAGAGTTTGGAAACATTTGTTTTACAGACAGCGATGATGACATACTGATGTTTCAGATCTCTGACCTCGGTTCTGTACAAGTGCACTCATGCCAACAAAAAAAATACAAAAAAAAAAAAAAAAAAAAAACCAAAAACAAACAAACAATGACAAAAAAAAACTTAAAAAAAAATCAAAAAATCTACTTCCTCACCCCACCCCAAGAAAAACAGGGCATTGATCCGTCATCTTTTTATCATCTGATGCAGTAGTAGCCATGATCATTTCTAGAGAATCACTGAGACTACAGTGATTTTAGTGAAAGCCTTAAGTGGATGCAAACTGACTCATCCCTTAGAGTGTAAGCTACTTATAACCATTTTTTTCTACCTGTTTTTTAACACTGGGGAGACCTGACCAGACTCAGTACTAAAGACACAAGGATAGCCCTCAACAGCATGGCACAATGCCTGCACTACTCAGAGAGGAAATCACCCAAGACTGCATTCACTGCAGATGGAGATGACAGGCAGGTACTATTACACAGTCAAACCAGTTATAACAAAAAGGTCATTTCTGCCCCAGTTGTGTCCCTTTTTAGCTTTGTTTTTATCCAATAAACAGATACTTACCACCTCCAGTAGCCCTGAGAAAACCTAAACTTACTACTAAGAAATAATATTGATTCTTTACAAAGAAAACACGAACACATTAGAATTCATTTATATTGGAAAACATGACATAGAAGCCAATTACATCAGACCATCTAAGTCTGCAATAGCAAAGGGTTTTTTGTACTTTCCCACTGTTTCATAAAGACATCCCAAATGCAGCAGCTTACCTGATCTTGCAGAGACATAACAGGATTATTTTTGGTTGTATTAATATGTAGAACATGATATTTGTTCTTCGCACAAAGATCATAGGCGATGTTTGTGAAGGATGTGCTGGCAGTCTTGGGTACTCTGTTGTAAATAATCACCACATCATCTTCTTCATCCAGTGTCACATCTTGTCGGGGACCATCTACTGTATGACGTTGTTCTATTTCTCTGACTTCATGCCTTGCAATAGCCCTTTCTGTTAAGGATGAAAAATACAGAACTTCAATGTAAATATCACCAATTCTGAAGTTCAAACCTTAGAACACAAATAATCTGGTGAAAAGCAGTAACTCCTCAGCAATGAAGGCAACACTTGCTGTCACATGTATTTCTGACACATCTGAAGCAAAACTTAATCTATAAAAATACATGAAAGACAAAAGGGGAGTTAGTCCAACACAGAACACGAAGACTAGAAAGCAATATGCTTAGGGAACACATACCATGCTCTATGACTCACACTGACGTTACTGAAAGCCATCATCTCTAAAGAAAAACATCTATAATGCGCTATCAAAATGGCAACATCCCCAAAATATCCCAAAGCATTTCTATAATAAACCTATTTAAAAATTATAATAGAAGGAATAACTCAAGCAATTTGAAGAATAGGAATTTTGTGGAAACAGTAGAAATACTACCACCAGAGATTTAGTCCTGAACTGCATAGACTCACTGTCTTTCACATGAAACATTTGTTTCGTTATTTCAATTGATACTCTTTACAAAGAGTAAAGCATTACAATAAATGGGGCTGAAACAATTCAATTAGATTTATTAATTTCAAGTTTGACAAGAGTAAGAGCAAGAGGTGCTTATAAAACAGTTAACATTAAGGTGAAGAGTGATCTCTAAGTACTGAAATACTTAAATGCATCAAAAAGAAAGAAACATGGAAAAGCAAGCTATGAACAAGACATTTTGGCACAGTGAGTACTTTGCAAATAAACCATCTTTTCTTTTATACAAAGGGCAATACTCTGAGTAATTGAACACTGCTTCAAGTGCTAAAAGCTTATTTGGAAAATAAAACTCACAGTATTACAACATTTCTTTATTTTTTTAATGCTGCTGAATATCAAATACCCTGTGCTGATTCAGGCAGAGCTTTGTTATGTTCAATATGATTTGCAATACAGATGTCAAAGCATCTTTTCTCATTCATTTAGGGTGATACTGCCTTTAATAATGTATTCAAAGAAATCTGCATCTGTCACCAGTTCAAGCTGAAGTCAATAACACAAGAGTAACCTGTATTTTGTTCTCACACAGGGTATAGCTCTTTCTGGATGACACACTTTTAACAGCGGCAGCTCTTGGTCTTTACTTCCCTTGCTTCCATAATACAGTTCCTTCTATTCTCTTTCACCACATCTCTTTAATTATAACATAAAATCACTTTTAAAGCAGAATCATTAAGCTGTGAACACCACTAGCCTGTAATTCCACATAAATTGTCTTCAACCAGAAACTTCCATCTGTCTGAAATGTTTCAAAGCTTAAACTCACTCAGTCTCTCATATGCTCATATCTCACACCCCATAACTAAGTTACATCAGTATGAAAATGTTTGTAGAAAACGCTTATTGAGTATATCTCAATTTTCCACATGACATCTGTTGCTCCCCACTACATCAGTCACAGTTTTTGCTCCTTCCTTTCTCATTTACTACCTCTCCCATCACTGCTGGCAAATGTCCTATTTTGGAAAGAGATGAGGCAACAGACTCAGGTTTCATCGAAGATGGTTACAACAAAATGAGGCTGGCAACTTTCTGCCAGTAACAGATTAGAGGAAGCATTTGGTAGGGGACATAACCATGTGGCTGCCCTAGGCTACATGGATACTGAATACCACCTAGAGAGGCTGAAATGAAACAAATTTAATTGGTATTTTCTACACCAGAGTAATAGATCTAAGCTAGATTTGAATCATAGCTGCACAGAACCTCAGGGCTGATGAGGCTGGCTGGCACAGAGGGAAGCTTCCCCTTCTACATGGAAGAAGGAAACATTCACAAGAAATAGACATGATTTGCAAGAGGATTGATGAGAAGTGTTCCTCTAATGAGGTATTTTAAACCATGATGACTCAAGAATTAGTGTGATAAGTGCACTTTAAAGACCATGCATAAGATATAAAAGCTGTATGATTGGATGCAATTAGCAGAAAGGCTATTGCATCCTACCTCCTTCAACTTCCCATGGCGAGGGGGGAAAGCAAGAACTCATGCAAGGAACACAACCTTCGCAAGCATGAAGTACACAGACAGTCCTATTATAAAAGAATAAGGAGCCTTTAAATTTCAAACTAAAATGAAAACTAATCTTTATGATGAAGCACTGAAATCACCTTTGTGAAATAACTTCAATAGTTAAAGAACAGACGCTGAAATAAAGGGCATAAACTGCTGAAGTGCAAGGGAAGCTAAAGGTACTTGAGAAGGGGATGAAGTACCTGGAAGTGTCTAACCTGGTCAGCCACCCTGAAGGCCTATTTCATTCTAGTCTATGAATAACAAAATAAAGAAAATTGCAAGTTCTGTACACATTTTTTCCCCAGTCACAAATAGTTTGCAGTTTTTCCTGTGAAGTCAGGAAGCTCTTTTGATACTTTCTGAGAAGTCAGTTTAACTCTTAAAAATGACGAGTGATTTGATGCATATGGATTTTACTTATTTATTTGTTTATTTATTTATTTATCTGGGGAGAGGGAAGAGGTCCAGTCATGGTAACATGCATCTGAGAATAGTCTTTGAGATAATGAGTTAATCAGGAGCTAGACAATTTGAGGAGTTGATGGGCATTTGATTAACTACTTTATTTAAATTTTACAGAAAAGCAAATGATCTTGAAAGCAAAAGTCCTGTAATGGTTGAAAAATGAACATTACTCATGTGTCTTTAGAAGTATGGTAGAAACGCAATATATGCTTTAATGATGTTTTACATCTAGAAGACAGGGAGGAAGAAGACACTAAGTATTTATTAAGTATATTTTTTCTTTACAAAACATCTCCTTAGATGACAGCCCTGCAAACTCAACTTTGATTATGAGACCCTGTCTACATAAGGTTGGACTGGTGTCACTGAAATAAACTAAAAAAATAAACCAGGGTAAGTGATTTCTTTCCTATCAAAGATCCTGTTGCCAATCGCCCTACAATATCACTGTTTTCATTGCATTCTATTTAAACTTCATTTTGTAAGAAAAATATCTATGCAAAATTATTATGAGCCAAATGCCTAAACAGGGTTAGGACCTCCCACACTAAATTTGACACTATAGGACTACATCAATTAAAAAAGATAAGAAGCATTTAAGCAAGCGATACTTTGAATATGAGACAGATTTTCATACAGGATAATTTTAAGGCATAAAATATTGTCTCACTTTTATTACTTCTGCTTTGAGTTCACTGTAATAAACAATATAATTACTATACAGTTGGGAAAAACTCTGTTCTGTCATCTGCAGTTGTCCTACAAGCAAACATTCATCAACTGCAAGGACAGTTTGCACATAGGCAGTACCACATATGATCAGTGTAATAAGAGCTGCTACACTGATTATTTACCAGCAGATGAACTACTTGCAGAAAGTTTTTAGCTGGTTGAAGTAGTTGCTTTGTAAACAGCAGACCAAGTTTGTTTTCCCACCTATTTGTCTATATGAGCTGCTAAATCTTCCTTTATCCCATCTATAACATAGCATCTTCCCATGACTTACTTATCTTGAGCCATCCTCTTGTAGCAATAAACCAGGAAATGTCATGGCTAGCAATAAACTGGTTTGCCAGTCAGATACTACTGGAAAACATACAATGGGCAAATTATGTCTTCTCCTTCAACAGAGGCACTAATAGCAACATTCAATCTGTATACCACCACTTCAAGATTGCTGCCCTTTCAAGTCAAAGCAGTTTCTCAACAAGCTCAAAGTTACTAAAAACACGTGGAAAGAAATGGACAGGCCAAGTTGGACCACTTAGCCCTATTCTGATAGGATCTCAACCAATAACATCCCCTGTGAAAATGCACTGGACCCAAACATACTACAAAAATATTTGAAAACCTAACTGAATAATGTTTACATAATTACAGAAACAAATCACCCAACTGAACAATATTTAAATAATTATAGAAACAAATGACTGTGATCATAAGCAGTTATTAGTCTACATTCCTTGCACATTCAAACAGATGAATGTCTCAGGTAAAACAAGCTTATTAGCATTTACTTCAAATCCAAGTGTTAACTGCATACAAAATATATTCTTCCCAAAGAAAATAGTGTGACATGGATTTCAACAGCTTAAAGATTAACAAAACCAAACATTTCAAATTCCTCACATTTTTCACAGAAGCATAAAAACCTCCAGGGATTTCTTAACAAAGACATCTATCAAAATCAGAAACTCTTTACCCTATAACTTAGCACTTACCACTCTTGATGAAAGATACATTTTGAGCCTTGCTGGCTGTCAAAGTCAAGTTCACTGAGTAACTGGAAGAATACTTCAGAGTATACTGCTCTACTTCTCCAAACTATGCTCTTTGTCCTCTACATCTATTTTCCTTCTGTATGTATCTATGGATATTATTTAGGTTCTCTTCAATGTGTCTTATGTGCTTGCCGTAATTCCTTGTGAAACCTCCCACTCCGATGAGGAAAGACTCAGTCTTAAAATAAGTTTTAGCTCAGCAGCATTCAAATGTAACCCAACAAAAGAAGATGTGGACTTAAACTTCACTCAAGTTGACTTGATATGAAGGAACTGGACAGCTCGTGTTGATAGCACCATCCCTAAGCAAATAGTTGCTGTCCATGTATGATACTGGATGCCACTTTAAACCAATAAGCAGGTTTCTTCCAGTTGGGATCAACACTGAAGCCAGCTGACTTGGTGTCTTAGCTTTCTTTCCACTATGCTCCCAGGCCAATTAGGCAAGCAGCTGGTAGCCTGAGGCAGTGAGCAGCTCTCAAGCTGTTTCCTTGCCCAAAAGCTGCATTAAACACATGATTGGCCTAAATACTGAACCCAGGCAGGACCGAAAACCTAGTCACTACTGACTCCATTCTCCTCTGATGAGGAATGAAAACTGAGCAGCAGCTTAAAACTGAACCATAATTATGTAGCAAAGTTAATGTTCTGAATCATTTTCAAATGATATACACCCACCATATACACACAGCCTTCATCCCTCACTGAAATGTGGCCTCCTCAGGGAGCTGTTTAGCAGCACATGACTTACCAACCAGAGTGCTCCTGTACGTGGATATCAATGCTTCAGCCATGGAGAGAAGGGAAAGAATCAATGGTGCTATGACAATTTAAGGCCATGGAGGATTTGTGTCATTATACTCAATTAAAACTGAAGGAAAAACATAGACTAAATTAATAAAAAGTTAAATTTGTGCAAGGTACCAGTATTAGTATTAACATTCTAACTCTGATTTCAAAGACCTTTACAAATAATAACTCTATCCTGCTCTAGTTTTAAGTTCTACTAATAGCTGAAGCACCACTGATTCTTTGGCAACTTCACTTAAAGACCAACACATATTCTGGGAAAAAATAAGAAAAGGATTTGTAAGAAATGAAACTGCAATTTCAGGTAATTTTTTTCTGGCAGCAGTGAAACCTGATGGTAATGAGAATACTTAGACAAAGGGTAGATGGTCCTATAGGATTCCCAGCCCCTCCCCCAAACTACTCCAAATCACCTCACAGCTTCAGAAATTTTGGTGAATAAAGATACCATTCAGGGAACTACACTTCTGGAGATCACTGCTAATGCCATATGCAATAGCCATAATTTATTCTGGTTAAAAGAATAACTTGGACATCTTGCTTTCTTCTTTTCTTAGATATTTATCTGTGTGGCTCAGAACAACTTACCTAAATAGAAATGTCTTAACACTTAAGACATTTTAGCTATTTGCATTTCAGAGAAAAAAGACTGCTGGTCTCATTTGCAAATCTAGCTGCCTTTAATCAGTTATGTTTAAATAGCTCCTAAATGAAATATCTGCTAAAACCTTCAGTTTAACATTTGTCTTTATAAAGTCCTCAAGTTCCAGGATAGCCTTAGCACATACTTGCTCTGAGCCCAGTTCTGACCTACAGCAAGTGAAGATCATGTACAAAGCCCATAAAAGGATGAAAATGGAGTGTAAAACTTCAAATAATATCAGAAAAGTAATTTTAAGTTTTTCTAGTCAGGTCAAAAAAACTCGTGTTTTTCTTCCCCTTCTAAGAATTCAGTTTCCTTAGTTGCAAGAAATTCTAATGATTAATTTTAGAAATTTTATTCCAGTTTGGTTTTTTTCCAGTAATTCACAAAAAGATACAGGTATAAAAGATCTTCTGTAATAAAACCCAGCAGGTTTGTGACCAATTAAAAGTCCCTAACATTGTCAAAACATTTTCTTTAGTAGCGGTTAATGCACTTTCAGGATAGAAGAGAACCGTTTTCAAACTCCAGACTTTAAACTTCAACAAATGCTCATTGGAACTAGTTAAAAGGAAAAACAGCCCCCCGACCCGACAACACAGACCACCAAGGAGACACTGAGATCACTGACTGAGAACTAATGCAGCAGCTGTCTGAAAATCAGACTTAGCAATACTAAAAATCCTGCTACAGTTCCACTAGCATTTAGTCACTTCACTTCAAGGCATCATTTTTGCCAGGGTTTTATTTCGAATATGTAAGTAGAAACATACATGTTTCTAATGAGTAATTATTAGTAAGTAACATTGTTAAGGGTTTGATTATAAACTAAGACAACAAAGGTTTACTGAACAGTGAAATCATTATTCCACATAGACCTTCAACCTGTTTTTAATATCAGAATCTGCATTTCTCTTACTTCTGCAAATTTTTTAGTTGATCAACTGCATTTGTGAAGAGAGTATTTAATGATTAGGCTCTGACCAAGTATTTGCTTTTTTAATCTTTTTTCTTACTTTTTTTTTCAAGACTACAGTTAACACGTAGCCTTACATATTTTTCTTCCAGCATACCATGCATGTACTATAAAATCAATCTGTGTTTCGGTTACATAAGACAGATAAGGGTCTACATCTCAAGTTGTCCCATGAAGGGCAAAACTAAACAAAACCCCATGGAAAGTCACAGATCAGATGAATTACATATATAGATCAAAGCTTAGCTACACCAATAAGGATGGTTACTCCCAGAAATAATATGGCTTATAGCAGACATTTTGGTATAACAACATCCAATAAAACAGTAAAAAAAAAAAAGTTTAATTCCACCAAATATGAAATTTTGAAAAACTTGTAAATGCTTGAAAATAAAAGGTGCATACTTAAAACACATCTTCAGCTCTAACTACACTATCACTACTATGTCTCCTGAATACTGCACATAATACTAAGTATAAAGTTACATAAAAATTTACAAAAGTACTTTAGGCAACTGGTGTAGTAGTACATTCAAAAATAAGCATGTCGAACAGCTCCATAAACTCTCCAACTTTGAACTTATCTGTTTTGCTTGACCCAAGTGTTGACTTCAAGTTGATGATTCAGCATGATGGCAAACACAACAGTCACCATTCATTTGTTTTTCCTCCCAGTCACCCGCAATTTCATGTTTTTTTAGGACAAGTAAACCGGAATAACAGAAAGCTGTAAAGAGAAGGATGTAATCACATAAGGAAAAGGTTTGTGGCTTTTCAGAACCCCAAAACTGCCAGTAAACTGTTAAGAAACACTGTGGCTATGATAAACAATGAAAAATACTTGCAAATCAGGGATTTGTTCTCTAAATAATAAACCTCAGCGAGGTATATAACAGCAGGGTTTGCTCTTATTTGTAGTGCCTTACTATCATAATGCAGGTCTTCAGTGTTCACAAGAAAAGTTCATGGAACTGTTTTATACATGGATACAGTTGTCACAAGTGTTCCTCTATACAAATTTGCATGTCACTCCTTCAAGCAAAATCCAATTCAAACAGTGAAGGAAAACAAGATCAATATAGAATGTCTGACTCCATTTAGTAAGACAGCCTGGAAAATGGTTTGTTATTTATATATATTTGCTATTTATACTATTATATAAGCTCTCTCCAGCCATACAATTACATTTTTTAAAAGGGTACTGGCTAGCAAAAGAGCAAAAAGTACCACTCAACTATCTGTTAAAGTCATTGAAAGATCTGTATGTTTGGCCAATGCTGTATTACAGTAAGTCTCCATCATGTTTAATAAAATTAATTGCTAAAATATACTGTTATTTGCAACATATTACACTTACACCCCGCTTGTCTTCACACTTCTTGGCTAAATTAATCTAATCTGGAAAACAAGCTATTGCCATCTGGTCTAGTAGCCAAAAAAAGGAAGCCAGCAAACAGCACTGCCTTCTGATCAGAACAACAACTGACGTGGTTAAGGTAGAAGAGCTAAATATTTTACGAGGAATCTGAGGAAGTCAGAGTACCAAGAATAACCTTATCAGAACTCTGTGTAGTACCAAGAGATACAGAGTGGTATTTGCTTAATTAACATTGGCTATGTACAGACTAAGCATTTACAGTGATAAATATGATTTCTAACCCTCATGTAGTTAGAGGAGTTTGTGTAAAGTCCTTTGAAAAAAATCAAAACAAGCCTGAATGCTGAATGAGTCCCACCGTCGTTAAGTCATAACAGAATTAATTTTAATCACATTTTTAAAATATTGACTAGATAAGCTCTTGATTATATATGTATTGTTTTCATTAAGAAAACTATTTATCTTACTCTTAGTTTCATTTAAGAACTTCAATTTAATTCTATACCTTGGTTGCTTTAGGCGTAAATCAAAGTATGTTTTATTTTTCCCTCAAATATGAGAATTGTTAATCAAAATATTTGCTAGTTCATGTAGCTGAACTATCAACACATATAAAAAAATATCGTTTTATCTTTTATTCCAATCTAAGGCTTGCAGCCCTAAGACATCATCTGAGATGGAGATGAAAAAGATAAGCATGAATAAAGATAATCTCTAAAAATATACAGACTACTTAAAAGTTACATTTCAGGAACACCAAAGCCATTTTAAATACATGAAAGTACAACCCCCCTACTCTTTCTTAATTAAATGCTACAGCAAACACTAAATTAAATAAGTCTGTAAACTACCTCTGAAAAACTCTTCTTGGTATATCCTACAACTCTTCACACCTTGAGTCCAAGCTATTCTTAGGCAGAACTAGGAAAACAAATACAGGCATCATCAACCTGGGTCCTTTATGAATAAATGAATTACCTGCTTTAAAGGGAGCCCTTCCCCTCTGACTTTCAGAGGATTCAAAGGAGCAGTGGTCCAGTTTACTAAAGGAGTCCACAGAGGGAATCTTACAATGGAAATTCCTCTCAGCACACACCCTCCTCCCACACTCTACCCTGGAAGTTCAGTTGAGTTTTCATGAGAGAAGTCCAGATGAAATTCTCAAGAGGAGTCTAAAGTCATGCATTAGAGAACACTTGTGACACAACCAGCAAATAATACACTACACTCTACACTAAGGAACAGTGGCAATCATACTCTCTTCAAATACTTGCATACCAACAACACTAATATAAATCTCTTTGCAGTAGGCATTGATTGGCAAAATCAGAATTATACAAGCAAAAACTTGATCTAGTTTCATGTCAGTGTGATATGGAGCTCCTTGCTCGGTAAAACAAACAGTCCAGGCCTGGTGAGGTGTGCAGTGAGGTGGTTTGGCATGAAAAAATTCCCACTGGTAGGAGAGCCAGCTGCTCATTGAAAGCCTCTTGGTGTTAATCCTGATTTACACTGGCTTAATCTTTTTAATTAAAAAGAATTCCTTTCTTACATGCATGAGAAATACTTTGGTCTTTTCCCAAATCAGTACTTTTTTCAACAAGGACTATTTGATGAAAATTTGATGAGAATAAACAGGCAAACATCTCTCTCACTGCATCTTAGGTAGCTGTTGTAAGAAAAGGTAAAAACAATTCCAGCCCCTTGCTCAGAACTTTGTTCCCACAGTAGAAAGGGATACAACAGATCTGTATTCATCAATCTATAACAATGCTTCCTGACTAAAGGACACCATAATTATTCATTATCAGAAGGTGTATCTACACTGAACTTACTAAAAGTCAAAACTGCAGAATGTTATGTTGGGAAATGCAATGCTACTGAAATAAAAGTCAACAAGAATTCCTACAGATTCCCCTCAGTAAGCCTAGAGAAAGAAAAGAATCAAGACTCTCTTTTAGTATTTCAAATTCATTAAAAATTATAAGAAAGTTAATTTTGTTTTACATGTTGTTTTATTAGCAGTTGGTATAGAATTGCACAGTATATAAAGAGTTGACTGGTTCTGAAAAAAAAACAAAACAAAAACAAACCACCCCAAATCAAGCACTAGAACACCCACATATTTGGTCAGATTATCTTCTGCAGACATTAAGACATTAAATTGTCAGATTTTATTTTATACAAGCCAAGTAATCTGCTTCCAACAATAGTCAATAGCCTAAAATCTAGCATTAACCCATTTCTAATAGGGCTGAAACCAGTAGAGCTCTGTAAGGGAATAATCCTTTTGCTGCCATTCAGAACAGAAGTGTTTTCAACTGTCAATACCCAGCCAGTGATGATATTTTAACTTGATTTTAAAGAATATATTACATGGTCAGCACAGACATGAGTAGCCATGCTAAAACTATGATTTGAAGATTTGTGGAAACTTCATAGCCTGTGTTCCCAAAGAAAGAAGGTGGGTGACACTGAGAACTCAGTGCCCTCACCAGAGGTGCAGGTATTGGTCTGAACTCAGCTTTCTCCAGGGAAGCTGTACAGCTGTAACACTTCCTTTCTATGACAATATTAAAACTACTGAATTAATCTAAAACAAACTTTTACTCTCTGTTCTTCACATTTCCATACATGAACACAAATTCTCCTGAGCTGCTTAAGGTTTAAGTCTCCAGTGACCACAGATGGTTTCCATATATACAATTTAAATTTCCCTTGCTGTTGCATTAAGTCTCCATCCTCAAATTCCATTAGTCTCAATTACTATTTTTTGTGTATATGAATAGTAAGGTTCAAAAGTTCATTTTTATGTTAAAAAGCTGTAACCATGTAAGGTTATCTATTTTTTAATATCTGTTGGTAATTCAAATAAAGTATGCGTGAAAAAACACATAAGTTTTTCTTTTTGCTATATGAAATGGAAGTTACTACTTTGCAATGTTAAGTCTGAAAGATATTTTAATCTAAGCCATTACTGGGGGGAGGGGCTACAACAACAACTCTATTATAAACTTCTGTGGGAGGATATACTGATTGATGAAGGGTTTTTATAAGAAATAGCTTATTTATCCTTGTTTTACAAGAAATAGCTTATTTATCTTGGATGCTTCGAAGCAAAAGATACCACTGGTGAATTCTGTTTCCAGGGAGATGACACATTACCTTCCAGAAACATGTCACACACTAAAGTTACTCTTCGGAGTGAGTGAGCAGAGGAAACCATGAAAGGGACTTCTTTGTCATGAAACAGACTCTCTGGCAACATTGTTATATAAGGAATAAAATAAAGTAAAATAAAATAAACTTTGACTCATGATACTCAGCAAACTTATCTGCAGT
>NW_026086826.1:11742500-11780000 GCF_022539395.1 Myiozetetes cayanensis | reverse complement strand
TAAGACAACATAAAAGGTTGGCCCCTGCCAGCTGTAAATCTTGCCCAGATGAGCACCAACCTCAGCAGCAAGAATTGCTAAATGTGTGAGTGGGGCTGCAGGGCACGGACCTGGCTCCAACCCCCTGCACTCAGCAAACCTGTGTGAAGAAATTAGGAAGGAATTGTCCCCTGTGAGGGTGGGGAGGCCCTGGCACAGGTTGACCGGAGAAGCTGTGGCTACCCCATCCCTGGAAGTGTCCAAGGCCAGGTTGGACAGGGTTTGGAGCAACCTGGGATAGTGGAAGGTGTCCCTGACCATGGCAGGAGATGGGACTGGATGAACTTTAAGGTCCCTCCCAATCCAACCCATTGCATGGTTCTGCTATTTTATGATATTTTTATAGTGGCACAGGTATGACTGGGCTATATGAGCACTGGAAACAGCTCATTTGATATTTTCTGCTGGAACTTATTTAATGTGAGGAAAAGTTATGGTTTATGTCCTCTTGGAGAAAAAGCAGAAGTAAAGCTTAACATGATCTTTTTCTGTTCCTCCGTCTTCCATGCTCTGGGATAGGGGCTTCAAAATAATTCACTTGTTTCTAAGTACATTGTTCCTTTTTGTATCAAAAGGGAGAAAAAAAGAAATAATGGAATAATTAATTTTAATCTGTTTTCAGAACACAGGGAGCCATTTTAAACCTCTATCTTGAGCTATTTTCAGGACAAACAGTAGAAATTAACTTTTTTTTTCCATTAGTAACTTTCTACACAGGGAAAACACATTTCCAAGCTGTTCTATTTATGTTCCACATGTTGCTGCAATTGCCTTGAATTGGATTGTGTGGAAAATCCTTTTTCTATCTAATCTGTCTCTCCACACTGGATATAAGTAGGACAATATTATCCTAGAACTCCAAAAACTTTATGTACACAACATCTTATTTGAAATTAATGGGCACATTCTCAGTCCCAGAAACCCATTTATTTTAGAAGAGACATCCTGCCTTTTTGGGGGCTTGCCATGTCTGAGCAGAGCAGGGTCAAGCTGAATATGGAGCTGGGGGTTGATTTATCTCCAGGATTCCTGCAATTTCTCAGATGTCTGCTGGCATCACATTCAGGTAGAGAGGGAATAAAGTGACATTTACTATTTCAGTCTCAAAGTGAGTGTGGATATTGTTGCTAATAATCATCCTCTTGTAAATTATAAATGTCAAGGACACCCAAACCCACGTAGCTTCTTTTATAGAAAGAATCTCTCCTGTTTGCAGGCGTTGTCAGGGCTGTGTTTGGAATAGAGCACAGCATTAGCCTTTAAGATGTTTGATCCCTGCCTTCAACTCCTCCAATACAAATTAATAAAATGGGGATTTTTTCGTAAGGCATGGCACCACTTAAAATCCACATGACCTACAATTGCTGTGCTTCAGGTTACCTTTGGTAATTTTGGTTCTTAAAAATGAGAGTAAATGGGGCTGACCTGCACCAGTCCTGAAATCAGACAATATTCCGAGCACAGCAGCCACTCTCCCTTTGCTCTCAGCACATCCCAGCAGAAACGATGATTGAATCCAGCACATTCCAGCAAAGAAAATCAAGATCTAGACCAGAAATGGTTGTAATAAGAGGGTATTGCATCTTCTCACTGCATATCCCACCCAGTGTTGTCCCCATTGCTTCCCCAAGTGGCTATTCCCAGTGCCATGGAAAAGCATAGCACAGGCTGTGTCTGATACATGAGCAGGTGAAATACAGATAATTCATTAGACTTAATTAAAATCGGGGTTTCAGTTACATTTTGAAACCCTAAAGATATCAGTAAGCACATTATAAGTGTTATCTCTTCAGAGTTCAATAACTGGCAGTGTTTATGGACAGGGAAACAAGTATAAATGTCTCTTTGAATGATGAAATTGTCTAATTTGAAGAGAAGCAAAATGAAAAGGTGTGGAAGAACAGACTGTGGGCAAGAAGTCACACTGATGTTGCTTAAACTACTGATGATTGTGTTTGCTCTGGTGAAACTGTTGCACGGTCAGAGGAAAGCTCTTAGAGCCTAAAAGACCAAAGATCCAGGTGCTAATTCAGCAAATTATTTTTATTATTTGCCCTTTTTTCAGAACCAGCTGATAAAATTTCTCATGTAATGTGAGAGAAGGACACAATCACATTAAATTTAATGAAATTTTATTGCTAGTGCCATAAATAAGGTTGAACTTGGGGGTGACACGTGGGCAGGGGGGAGCATGGGAACGCCACCATAGAGGACTCTGTAGTCAAAGCTTCACATTTTCTTAAGGGCTTCTTTTGGAAATATCATTCCTTTTGCAAACCCTCACTTCCCTGTCTTGTACAGAAATAGTTGTTTGGACTTCAGTTTAGCAGGAGCTTGAACACCCCATGTTATTCTGCACATGGTCCCCCTGCCAAGTTATCCCAATTAATGGCTATTGATTTCAGTGTTATCTGTTCTATGAAAGATAAGGATAGTGAAATAATAATAACCTCCAGTTGGTTTCCCTGTTAAATAAATCTGAAAACAGATTTGCATGAAGGACCACTGTTAAATGCTTTGATCAGGATTTTATTCAGCAGGAGAAAGTCCCAGACTTTGTGTCCCCATCTGAAACACAAAGGCCTGAAGGGAGGAGCAGGAGAAACAGTGTTGTGTTGGAATTGTCGTTAAAAGTCAGCCCAAGGAAACAAGGCTGGTGTTACACTAATGCCTCCAGCCCAGAAACCTTCCACGCAGGATTAGCAACTGCAGCACTTCCCGATTTAGTCCTGGTCACGCAACATTTCTTGTGTTTTTGAAAAGCTTGCTGTCCAGATCCAAGCAGATGCTTGGAAACTTGAATTTTTGGGGAGTGTGCTTTTGTCCTGCTAGAACTGCTGTTTTAAAAGCCATTATTTTGAAGAGTTTCATGTAGGAGAGCTTGGTGGGCCTGGCATAATAGGGATATGAAGATGGATTATGGAGAGACCCAGAGTACTCATTAGGGTAAAGAGAGGGAGGCCAGACTGCTGATGGGAATGACGGATTGTGCTCTCTCCTGCCTTCTTCTCAGAAGGCAGCTACTGCATTTTGTGTTTTAATTTTAAAGATAATTACTTTAATTTAATTCAGGACTTTTTAGGAAGGTAACAGAGATGAGAACATTTGTTATGTGCCTATCATCTCACATGTTTGAACTCCCAGTTAGCGAGGAGTGATGGAAAATAGGCTGTCTGGAGTGGGTTGGACAAGTCTTGTGATCTTCCCTGTGTAATGGCATCTGCTTTATCCAAAAACCCCTCAGCACCCCACATGTTCTGACTGAGAGGCTTCTTCCCAGCAATATGAGTAAAGAAGCTGAGAGGTGAATACCCATGGAGTCCCTGGTCCCTGCATTTTGGCTTGTTGGCCAAATAGCTCATGCTACTCTGAGGCTGCACCTCTATTAGCATTTCAGCTTCCTTCACCTTTGGCACCGTGGTTTGCACTGCAGGGTGCAGTGCCGGGCCTTAGAGTTTGTAGCTGGGCTCCTCTTGGATGAAATCCTGTCCCAAAGCTCTGAGCCAGGAATGTGAGAGAGCGAGTCCTGGGCAGCCCTGCCTGGAACAGGAGTGCCATTGCCCTCCAGGTCTGCTCCCTTGGGATCACATGGCAGTGCAGACACAGCCCCACTGCTCCCCCTAAATCCGTGTTCAGACACCTGATTTTCGAAGGATCCCAAGGATTGTACCTTTGAAAATCAGGCTACTGATCTCAGCCAAACTTTACTAATTGGCACAAAACTGCTTTCCCTCTCTCTGCAACCTCTTGTTCATAAACATTTATTTCACTCCTGTATCCAAGCAGGCCTGGAAAAATTCTGGTACAGTAGCTCAGACTTTTAGAGGCACCTGGATATTGACCTTTGTGACTTGTTCAGTGTGGGAAGATACACTTCGAGAAGAAGAAGCTCTGAGATACATCCCAAAATTGCTGTCAGTTTGAGCAGTGATCCCATCGGAATAATAATGACTGTGAAAAGCCTGTGTTGGTCACTGAGAGTGGCCACAGCCCCCTCCAGTAACATATTTGTATGACATGAGCTGTGATTAATGAGTTGCTGAGTGATAACAGCATATTTGCATAGGTGAGGACACTGTGTTTCTAACCTGCTGTGCTGGGACTAAATGGTTCCTACTTTCAAACTTTTAAATGGTTTGCAAAAGTTTTCTCTATTTACTTTCTAGGTTTAATCAGGCATGCTTAATAAATTAGAGGAAACAGTTTCATTAAGAAATATATAGTGATCCTTTTTTACAGAGCAAAGGCACTTGGCTCTTTACACGGCATCCCTTAATACCATGTGCTTAAAACTAGCACTGTTTTTAAGAGCAAACCCATTCTTATGCTCCCAACCCAAATGCAACAGGAAAAATACCATTATTTCAGGACTACAAATAAAAAGGGGATTCAATTTTGAAAAGCTTGTGGCAATGAAAAAATGTAACTTCAAACGTGAGTCAATTCTTTGAGGCCTTAACATTCATTTGTTGCAAATGGAGGGGGTAGAGGAACCCAAGGCTGGACCAATTGGCATCTTCCAGGCTGGGAAAGGTCAAGTGGTGGCTCCCTGTGTGTGAGCTACTCCCAGGCTGTGTTAAAACGCTGGTATTAAACACAAGTTACATCTGGGGTCAAGTGACCGCAATAACAGGGGACACAGCAAGCCCTCAAATCACTCCCTGTGATGAGAATGACACGGAGCTGACATAATATCTGAGGTGAGATGGAACTGAAATCCTCAGCACCTGAACACTTCACCTACTGATGGGTAACCTGACCCTCACCAATCTTATAATCATACCCATGTCAAGGGGGAAGCTGCATTTCCCGGAGCAGAAGGTACAGTCACTCGCTTTTATTTATTTATTTTTTTTTAGGGTCTGACTCTGCTTCAGGAATGATGTTGTTAAAAGTTTCAATACTCTGCTTTAAGCCTTTTAAACCAATGTCTTCCGTGGAAAATCAGCTCCCGCCTCGGGGAAGAGAGACCTCTTTGCTGGTCGTTCTCTTCATTCCGGGTGCTTTGGTTTATGGAGCAGCAGCTCAGTGTGGTCCTCAGGGCATTCTAAGAGATACAGGTTGGGCTCAGAGCTGGCACTTTCAAACCAAAGACCAGAGAGCAAGGACTTGGGGTGACTGTGATTTGTTCAGGCATGGTCAGTGACTTTGGGCACAGGAAAACCCCTTTTTTAATAGAAACATCCTCTAAAGGAAAAAATAGGCTGTTTATTATAACATTCCAAATGACATCACATCGGATAACTTTTATACTGCAAAAAATACTATTTTTCTAATTATTATCTTTATCTCTAAATCTTATCTTTTTTAATGTTCTCTTTAAATTTGTCTTTAAAATTGCATGCTGGAAGATCCTGATTGCAGAGACTTCTTTGTATTCACATTTTGCTAATGAGGGCAAACAAAGCTCCCATTAAAACCCCATTCATATAAGCAGAGCTGGAGCAAAATACTCCTCCAATATTTTCCCATCTATTTGCACAACCCAAACCAATCCTTGCACGGAGCTGTGGGATGAATCAGCATGTATTTAAATCCAAGGCAGAGGGGAAGGACTACATTAGTTCTGTGCCACAGACCTGTCAGAGCTCTGAGGAGATTAAAGGCATGACCCCTTCATCCCTAACATTGCTCCACAAGAGACATTTCTGTCACTATTTCTGCCACTTGGCTTTCTAAGATGCCACGAAGCCTTAGGGCGACCTCTGCTACATTTCAGTGTTGTTTATTGATTTCTGACCCAGTGCTTAATAGTTTTCCCAGTCCCCCTGAATGGCTTTTGTAAGCAATAGGGTTTGTGCATCTCACCGATCAATACCTTTTATATTTACAATAAAATTGAAACTGCTTCTGCTGGGGGTGCAGCCCAGCATTTGTCATCCTTCAGCGAGGGAAAACTATGTCATTATCTGAATTAAAACATTTATTTCTGATTAAGAGAGTGTCCTATCTCATTAATTTTTCCCTTTCCAATAGAAAGGGAATAGAATCCTATTGATTTTTGCACTTTTACACATCTCCACTGCTGGGAAGATAATTGAGAAGTTAGCCAGAATAAATGAAGTTTCAAGTCTAGCAGGCCAGCCAATACCTTCCAAATTCAAGGTGTTTTTATGAAGCTGGATTTTAATTTGTTGGCAAGCTGAAGCAGTGGGACTTATTCGGCTGAGTAAATTGGATTAAGAGTAGAATCTCCTTGAAGCGTGTCTTGGTGAATGCTGAGGGGCTTGTTCCCCCCAGACAGACACAGACTTGCTTGAGATTTATGCTAAGACAGCTCCCAAATTGCCCTCCTTCAAAACTCAAACTCGCTCCAGGAAGTGGGGATTAGCAGAGCTAGAGCTTATTAACTCCCTGCTCCTCCACTGTATCCCCTGTCTTAAAAACAACCAAACCCTAATCAGCAGCTGAACTAGACCTCCCGATTTTCTGCATCAATTGATTACACTTTATTAGAATAATGGGATTAAATCAAGCTTCATTAAAAAGAATTCCCTTTACATGAATCCCTGCTCCTGAGGACCTTTCCAGCATCAGTGTTTGCAGTGCTAGCCCGGGTAGGGGGCCTTCTGACATTTTTCTCTCTGTGAATTAGCAATCCATATTCCATCTTTATTTCCTGTCTATAAAATCCATAACATCGTTACCTATTCCACCAGAAACTGGAGTGTGTGTTTATGCAATGATAACTCTAAAAGTTTGCATTTGAATTAGACAATATATTCTATATTTTAATAAGCTATATAGAAGATTTTCTTACTGGTATGGTTTTAACTGTTTTAGAGCAGGGAACTGCATCTTCCTAAATATGAGAAGTAAGAAGCAAATCTCTGTATAAAACTAAGAACTAGTGAAAAAAAATCTCAATCTACATGTCTATCTCAGTAATCTCAATTCAGAGACTACTTGTAATAGTCTTCTCACTTTTACTCATGCATTCTTTACAACTTGATTTTGAAGCATTAATTTGAATATTTTTCAGTAATCCAAAATATATGGGCTGCCAGTTAAAAAAAGAAAAGATTGGAGCTCCTGAGTTTGTGATGTTTGGCTTTAGTGGGGCTTTTTTGGAGGGGGTGGAAAGTTATGAATGTTTAAAACTTATTATTTTCTAAGGAAGAAAATACAAACTCTGTGAGAAAAATCCCTCTGAGAAAGCATTGTAAATGCCTTAGTTATAACAAATCAACAGCACTAGATTAAAAATGCTGTGTAAGGGAAGAACTTAATTTCTTGCTGCATTTTAATGCATAGTCCCAGGCACCAAAGTATGCAAAAGGTTGAATACATTCATCACAAACATTTCTGTTTTCCCTTTTTACACCAATGAGAAATTACAAGATTACCAATGACCTTCCTACCAATGAAGCACCATAATTATGGTCATTTGTTATACAACAGAGATGAATGGATAGAATTTACATAGAATAAAAATATTATTTAACAGCTGTTATTGATGTGTGAAGTGTAATCCTAATTTATTTAAATGCTATAAATATATTGGTAATGTATTCTTTTCAAATTAACCTCATGAACCTTATACTGGCAAAACTTCAATTAATATTGCACTAAAATCCATTCTCTCATGTTGTGGGGAATATTGAATTGGGAAAAATCTCCAGCTATAATGCCACTGTGCTACCTACAAGTTTGTGTTTGATTCTTTTATAGTCCTTGACTCAAGCTGGTGGTGTTGGAATTTTTAAAAAAATCCTTTAAATTAGAATTGTATATACTTCTATAAACCGGGTTTCTGGTTTTACTTACACAAACCAGGTTTCTTTTCCTGTTATTTAAGCATTCAATAATGATTTCTGAATGAGTTGCCAAAAATTATTTACCAGGTGTGAGTTTAGGTACTGTATTCTAAGATTTTTTTTTCCCATTTAACAGCTTGGTAATTAAATCAGAAGAAGAAAAGCAAATAGGGCATGTTTAACTCAATTCTTTCTGGTTGCATATGTAATGATGATCTTAAGAGAACAGCGGGATGTGCTGAGTTGTTGTGGTATTTGATTAATTTGGGGCACAGGCAGATGTTTGTGTGTGTGTGTGTGCAACACTTTCGGGTTCCTCTCTTTTGTATTCCGTCCCTCTGCCCCGAGCTGTCATTATTCCATGTTCATCGACAGAAGAGTTATAGTTTGCAAAAACCTATCAGGTAGGCTGGACACCAGATAATTGAGGTGATGATCAGTGCTAGCAAAAGACAATTGATAGTGATAGTGTCAGAGGCTGCACCTAACAAGATCTGCACCCTCTGTCTCCTTTAGCCTTTCTCTGGAAAGGACAGAATATGGAATAACATGGACATGTCTGATGTGCATCAATAGATAGGATGGCAGTGCATAATACTTCTTGGGAGTGCAATATGATAGTTGTAGCTTTTGACATTGCAGCAGGTTATTAAATAGAAATGTGAACTATTAAGAGATGATCTTGACTCTCAATACGTTTTCATCAAAGTCAAAAAATAGTTGACACCCATTGAGTGGATCCACTCTGGGAAGGAGCAGGAAAATCTGGCATTACAAGTTGTTGCCTTGTTCTTGCAGAGAAATGAAGATCTCAAACCACAGATATTTCATGGAATTAGAAGCAATTAACAAATATATTATCAGCATATAAATAAATAGTTAGCATTTCAATTCCATGGAATTCACCAATCTCACAGTGGGACAGTCCCAAGTGCCAGAGTTGGTTGATCTGGGTTCAGACTGGGAACATGCCCTCTCCTCACACATGGCTGATCCAGGACACACAGACACCTCCCTGGTCCTGATCCAGAGGGAAGGCATCTTTCACAGCTCGACCCTCTCCATGGATATCAGTATCTGAAACGTTATTATTCCCTGCAATTATAAAATTGAATGGGTGGCACTAAACTATGGGAATGTATTGAAAACTTCTGCCAAAAGCATCTCATTGTCTTTACCATTTTGGGTTAATGTGGGTTTTTTTGTTTGTTTTGGGTTTTTTTACATTTAAAAATGTAATTTTCCTTCCTTTTAAAAACCAACATCTTTACTTCAACCCAAACTGTTCCTGCAGTCAAGTCTGTGACAGTTTCCTGCAGAACTTTTTAGTATTTTCCCGAAGTGGATGAGGTCTTGCACACATGACCCATTCGGACAACTCCAAGTGTCACAATACTGCAGAGCTGCATATTTTCCATTATACAGGAAGGGTCAGCATGGGCAGCCAGGTAGGATTTATCCTCTTCTGCCCATCTGTAATGTATGCAAGAAAGTCATGGCTTTGCATGGCTATTAAACATCCTATAGTCTATATAAAAACATGCAAAGTTGAGGCTTAATAGCAATAAAATATTATGGGTACTGCCCTCACTCATGGCTGAGTGAGCATGTCCCTTGATTGGGTGATTGGCAAACCACACACTGTGGCACAGGCATGAATAATCATGTTTTTTCATTACAGGGAACAATAGGTTGCTTAGCTAGAGAACTCTGCTTTCCAAAATGCCTCTGCATCTGTGGCAGGGGCTCTTCCTGAGAGTCCTGCATTCCCCTTCTTCCTGAGAGTCCTGCATTCCCCTTCCCAGCAGAGTGCTCACAAAGCCATTACCTGCCTGCTCTGTGCCACTGAGGCTCCCCTGTCTTTTATTTCTCCCCGAGGCCAGGAGCCTTTGGGAGGGACTGAGACACATTAATGGAAAAGATCTGCTCCCTAATTCATGGCATTTCAGAGAGACCTTTGAATATATTGGGCTCTGGTTGAATTAATGTCATTTCAGTCAGGACAGGAAGTTTACTGTAGTTTGTCAACTATCATTCATTAGGAAGCCCAGTAGTTTAAGGTGTAGAGGGCAAGGGCAGTGGAGATGGGAGACAGAGCTGGGTGAATGATGGGGGGTGTTAAAAAGCGTGTGTAGTCACGTGGGAAAACATCATTCAGCTGAGGAGAGGCCAGTGCAAATACTTTCATGAAGTGGGGCTGATATTGGCCATAAACCCACCCTTACTCAGCATAACCAGCAACACTGGACCCCCCTCCTTTCCCCCATTTTCTGAGGGGTGAGGTCTGTCCCTTTAATGTGGGAGATTGATTGATTTACGGCTGTGTGATAGATAGAACGATCCTCCACGGAATCACCCTGAGTTATGGTGACACTGCTTCAGCTCCACAAGCCACTCCCCATATGTCCTATAACTCAAAAGCAGAATGACAATAATACTATCTATGAAATTTATATTCATGATTATAAATTAATTCTTTTTGGCCAGACCAGCAGCGGCAGCAGCCTGGCTTTGCAATTTCCAAACAGCATTTATGGCATTGGCTTGGGAATACTATCTATCAAGCCTGGTGACAAATGTGGTAGATGATGGTCTTTCCCGCCGCTGGCTCAAACATCCAGTTGTGTTTCAGGGGGAAGAAAAATGCTATAAAATAACAGGCATCCTTGAGCTGCAATTCCTGACTGGTGTTTCCAGCATAACACCAACCTGCACAAGTCTTCTTTAAAATGAATATTCCTTAGGAGAGAAACATGGAAACCAGGAATACCCATGTGGAGAGGAAAGAGTCAGAAACAGCTGTTGGAAATTGGAGAGGCTGCAACCCAGTGTAGGAATGCCTGTGATTCATGGAAATTCAGCTTCTAACCTGGGCCTGGAATCCACGTGTTAGACCCCTGCCTGTGGGAGGGTGGAAGAAGCACTCGGGATTTCCACAGTCTTAGTTCACTTTTTTTTTATTTTTATTTTATGTGAAATACCTTTAAAAAGGGAAAAGTAGGAGCAAGGAGAATGAAGTGACACCTTAAAGCTCTGTTAGCAGCAGGGAAAACCTTGAAGGTGTGCTGTCAGCAGATCTTGGTGATCACAGAGCAGTGGTTGCAGCAGAGCAGTGCCTGACTTCCCCCAGGGCCATGTCACCTGCAGAGTCACTTCCTGGACATTTGGATTGAAATGTCAGTGGTACCCTTTGGAGGGGTGTTTTACATTCTGGTATCTCCCAGCTGGCATATGGCCATGGAATGAAACCCACGGACAGCGGTGCCAGCGCAGTGCTCGGGCTCTCCGTGTTTGCTTCCCTAGGGAACCTCCCCTGCCGTAGGGAAGGCTGTGGTGTGGCAAGGGCTGGCAACCAGCTTGAAGCTTTATCCCATGCACTGATCCCAGATCATTGCACCTGTACAGGAGAGATCTGGCTGAGAGTGATCAGCTAACAGTGGGTGATATCACAGAAAGTAGGAATAATGATTACGTTTGTGTGCAGGCACGTTTACACAAACAACATACAAACAGAAAAATGGTGCAGGATGATGAGTGAGTTACTTCCTTTGACGTATTCAGTGGGCAACAATAATTGGTTTTTTGATTAAGTAAGGACATCCTTTGCAAAATGCCAAGCTGTTGGCATTGTCTCTCTTCATTCATGTGTTATTTAGCCTGAAGGAAAACATCCTAAACTTAGTAAACTTGTCTGTCCCTCTTGGGATTTTTTAGGTTGCCTTTTTTTTTCCTGGTGAGGATCAATAAACATGTGAAGTGTCACACACAGCTGTGGTGCTGAGTACTTTGCACTTTCACTCCCAGATCAGCAGGGTTGGACCCAAGCACTGCTGCTGCTTTTCCCCTCCTGTCTGGGAGTGAGGTCCAGGACCCACAGCACTGCTGGGACATTGTTGTCTGTGCAGTTGGCTTTGAGATCTTTGCCTCTCCTCACCTCAGGAGCTCCGAGGGCAAGAGGAGCCTGTTACTGTGACCTCATGCCACCTGCTGTCACGAGAAAGAGGGGCTGTTTGCAAGGCTGTGACTTCCCTAATAGCTCTGTGGCCCCTTTCAACTCGTGGAGCCCCCCTTACCTGCTCCTGCCTGGTTGCCATGGCATCAGTCGTGGCTGTTGTCCCTTCCTGCAAAGCTTTCCTGAGGGCAGGACACACTTCCAGGCAGGAGTCCCTCTGCAGAACAGGTTGTTGTGGCAAAGGGGCTTGTTCCCTTTGTGACCCCATTAATGGGTAGTCTCTGGGGAGCAGGACAGAAAGAAGTTCTTCACCGAGGCACTGAGTTATCCTGAGTGTTAAAAATTGTCCTGCTTATAAACACTACGTTGTGGGAGCAGGTTCAGGTGAGAGTAGCCCCACTGAGCTCTGCCTCTGCAGTCCTGCCTGATTTTCCTTCTCACTCTAGCCAGGTGAGTTGGCTTCCAGCCCTCCATACAGCCCTTTCCTACCCATTTCTTGCCTGGATTTATTTCCTACAACATCTCCTTAACTCTCACTTCTGAAATATAAGAAGGACCTGCAGTCCAGCCTGTGTATAAAGATACTTTGGGAAAGTTGGGATCCAGTAAAAACTCCAGTTCACTTCTTCTCTGCTGCCTCCCCTACTATCAGTAATAACCTACCCATGTCACCTGTGCCTTCCCTGCTCTCTATTTATCACTTTCATACCCCACTGCCATTCTGTCCAGCCTAACTTTCTCCTCTCCCATCATCTAAATGCTTTTCCACCACCCTTCTATGTAAATTCTGGCTTAGACTTTGTTAGAGTAACAGAAATGCAGGTTTATTACACTGTAAGCCTCCAACACAATGAAATCCATTAATGGAAAAGGTTTTTCCATCCGTTCCAAGTGAACGGAGATGCAGCTGCATGGAATATAGCTATGGTGCTGGAAAATCTATATAGACAGCCTGGAGAGAAAGGGAGGCTGTTCATTTACATAGTTTGTGGTCTTAGTTAGAAACCCAGGGGTAAAGATGGGCATGCCCTAAGGCACCACAGGAGATATCCTGTGGTTACAAGCGGTGTGATCCTAAAAGGCCAGGTAGGAGCAAAGGGTGGGAGAGCAGGCCAAGAATGGGGTTGAAATACTTCCTATAAATCCAGAGTGGCACTGAGGGGCAAGAGATCCCACTGAATAGGAACACAAGCAAACCTAAGCCTGTGATTTGGGAAGAAATCCAATAAACCCACATCTTTACAGGTTGCCATGTTCCGAGGGCAGCCCAAGGATGCTCGTCAGGTGTCTGTGGCCACACAGGAGACTCATCCTTTCTCTGGTTATCAGTAGATCCCTTCCAAAAAAAATGTGTTCCTTGGCTGTGGATCTGCATTTTGACTGTGTGATGAATCAGACATAAACTATCCCAGGGTTTGAGGAGCTCATTATTCCCACCACTTCCCTTGCTGTTCTCCACAGCCACTATCACAGCCTGGAAGAATTTCTGCTGACTCGTCTCTTCCAGCCTTGGAGACAAAATCCTGACCTTGCAGAGCGGATTTAATTGTGCCAGGGCTCAGTGGAGACCTCGGCAGCAGGAGTTCCACAGAGCAATCCTTCACTTCCACACCTGCAGCACTGGTAGGAGTTATTGGAGTCTGCTGAAGGGAAAAGTAGAGTTAGAGCCTTCATCTAAATGAAATATCCTCACGTTGGTAGTTCCAAAATCAAGCACAAATATTAATCTAATGGAAGGTATGAACTGCAGCATCTTAGTTGTTCTAAAATTGAAGGGTGGGATTTAGAAGCATAGTAAGTCATCAAGATCACGGCTCTGCCAAGAGGCTGTTTGGATTTTACATTATAAATGGAGGAATATTTTCAAAATTCTTAATTTGTGAATAGTCATTAGGTGTGATTGGTGTGAAATGTGGCCTTTTTATCAAAAGAGATAACTTTATTCAGTGTATTTACATTGTGGTTCCCTCCACCTATGCCTGATCAAGCACTAATGAATAGGAGTATAATTAAAACAGAAAGGACTAATAACAAAAATTAATAGGTTGTTTTTTGTAAGCCTTGATTTTAGCATTTCTAATTCCTTTCATCTTAACCAGCCCCTGGGAACTAAAAGGGGAGAAACTAAAACTACTGCCCCATGCTTGTAGTTATGGAAGTTTCACAGTCTCAAAGGATCATCAATGGAAAATAAATAAAACACAGTCTGGGTATTACATTGCCTGAAAGAATCAGTAAAACTGAGTTTTCTTCATCTTCATTTTCTGTTCCTCTTCTGATTTTTTGATCACCCTTGCAATGTAGAGGAAAAACAGGTATTACATGATACATGCTACCTGGTGGTTATGTGGTTCCTGGTTTGGAATATTTTCCATCTATCTTCTGGGAAAAAAAATGGTGAAACTCCCAAAAACTTGTAGTTAGGCACACAAACAGTAACAAATCCAGAGGTGGCTCCTTCCAGGGGAAAAGAGCATGTCTGTCGAGGTGGTGTGTTGGTGATGGGAGCTGGACACCCAGGTTTTAGCAGATCCACAGAGGGATCTGACAATCACAGGCTTAGGGGAGCAGTTTTACTGTCTGTGTCTGCAAATAATACAGGAAAGAGTGTGAAGATATGGGAAATACTGTAATTCCAGAGACTGCCAGCTTTGAGGAAAGCACAGAGCAGACAATCCTGTGGATCACTGCTGCCTGCTTAGAAACAGGATAAGGCATGTGCCAAAAAAATCAGTAGGAAAAAATATTTCTCTATATAAATAGAATGGGATCAGCATAATTTTGGATGTAAAGCTACAAAGGTGGATGGAATTCCAGACAAAACGAATCTACCTACTGAGCTTTAAAACAGGGAGTAAAAATACTGATGAAATTTGAAAACTGTTAATGAAACTGTAGAAAACAGAAGCATCCTCAAGCATAGTTTTTTCTGGGCTCTATGGAGTTTTAATGGAATTTATTTTTCAAATTTAGTTGAAAAAATGAATCCCCCTGCTGAAATTCCAACTTGCCAACTCTCAAGCCCAGGTGGATTTTTATAGCCAAGATCTAAACCGCTGAAAAATAGCAGTGTACAGTATAATGGAAATGCTGACACAACCTACATTACAGCTGCATGAGTTGTGCCACTATGGTTTATGGAGAGCCCATTTTGGGTTTGTCAGGTTTTTAAACACAGGCTGTTGTAAATTTGAAAGAAGACTGTCTTGTCTTTAGGCTTTAAGGCTGTACATATTAGCAGAGATGGGGCTGAACCAAAATCTCCCCTTTCAGCCGCCTTCCTGAACTTTGGGAGAACTGGAAATCTCACCTGAGCATCCCAGTGCCATCACTCTCCTGTTTTGGTTTTATTTTGTACTGGGATGAATTATTCTCTTATGAAATAGAGCCCTTGGGTGCAAGCACAAAGTAGGAGCCTGCTCCCCTGGACAGAAAAAGATTGTGAGGAGAAACACAAGTGCAGTTCATGGTGCACAAGCTCATCCATGTCAGGGGCAGGGGCAGGATTGGGCTCCCAGTCCTGGCAGGTTTAGCCCAAAAGTTAAAATTTTGCTGTTACCTCAAGTCTCTGGCAGGTAAATCTGTATCTGTTCAAGCTGCACTGAAACAAAGGTGTTTACAGGTTGAAACCACAGCTTTGGCTCAGAAAATTAAGGATCCTGTCTTTAAAAACTGCCTGTGGAGGAAGTTGAATTTAGGCTGAAAACCTGTTCTCAGTGGCTTTCGGGAAAGTTTACTCTGAACTCATAAAAACAAAGGAATTGTGGAAATGCAGATAAAAACTAAATGTCACCACTTAGACCCAATGTAATTTGATTGGTAGTACCAGCAGGATGTCTCTCAGTACAACCACGAAGGTTGCACCTTTCTAAAGCTTGTGAAAGCTGACTTACCTGGGCATGAATTAACCCGGGAAAAGGCAAAGAGGAAAAAGCTATTTAAATCTGCATTAATCTTTTATTGGCTTTTCCACTTCTCATAAACAGTTTGTAACCACACATATATCATCATCCCAAATATCATGTATAACTTCTCACTCAATAATCCAATGGATATCAAGGTGATATATTCAGTAGCAACAGTTCGTAAATGGGCCATTTTATAACCTAGGCAAAGGTTAATCATCCTTAGCTTCTTAAGTGTGATCTTAACTGTTCTGCTCGTGCTTACCAGTGGATTTCCAGCAGTGCTGTGGTTTATAGTTAATTAGGAGACTGATGTTGGAAGGGAAGCCATGATGTTAAAATATTATTAGTAGTGCTGGGTGTCCTATTTTTGGGTGCTCAGCCGTGACATGAAGGACCCTTATTGCCAGAACCAAGGCCTCAGCTTTTTGTGATGATCAGGCTCTTTAAGGAGATATCACGAGAACTCAGGAACTGGGGACATCAGAACCATTCGTCATTTTTGTTAGAGTTGGCTTTGTTCAGGTCTCCAAAGTCAATCAGCAGGAAGCCCAAACCGGCCGTGGCTCTCCCTCAGCCCCATATTCACAGCAGAGCACAACATCTGACCCGGTGGCACCGCGGTGGCACTGTCAGCAGGATCAGCATCCTGGCCTGGTGGCCACACTAAAGCCTTCCATCACACCTTAAACACCCTGGAAATAAAGTGGTGACGCAGCTCAATTTAATCTCCCTGATCCCTCCTGAGAACCTCCCTTCTCCAGGCTATTCCCACACAGACACAAAGATTTTGTCTGGCTGAACCTGTTTATTGAGCGCAGCTGTCACCCCTGCTCTGACCACTGACCTTATCTGAATATTCAAATCCATTCCAGATCACAAGTTCAAATGATTTTCTTACCCTTTGAAAGCCCTGTTTTCATAGTGAGCTGATTGCACATGACAATATTATAAGGGGTGTAATTGAGAATCTACAAACAATTTGCACCTCAGATTTACAAAAATAATATATAGGGAAGTGAGAACGCTGCTGGCATTCCTGTCCCCCACCAGACCCTTCAGCTGATCCTGGTTGTGAAAAGGAGTTTGTCCCCTGAAACAGAGAAGGATTTTAGAGGGATGTGCTGAAGCTGCTGCTGCAACTGAGAAACTGCTGATTCCAACTTATCCTCTCGGAAAGGGTGGAATCAAGGCCACAGGCTCAGCACTGAAACTCAGTGTTCCTCCTTTCCTGAGCACCAGTGAGAAGGGAAACTCTTCCTTCCCCTGAGAAGGGAAACTCCGAGGAAAAAGGCAGGGAATTTCAGTGCATTGTCTGTAACATGAGCTGAAGAGGTGCACATGGAAATGGCTACAAACTGTTCTAGTTACTCTCCAGTTTCACAGTATTTGTTTGATTCAAAAATACTCTGTCCTTTATTTACATATTTTCCCTCCATAGAGGATCCTTTTTTTATTATTATTATTTCATTGCTACTTCTTTTTCTAGAAGTAAATTAAAAAAAAAAAAAAATTGAGCTCAGGTTGTTACAAAAACCCTGCTCCATAAAAGTGTTAACTTTTGCCCTATCTTAATTCTCCATTTCATTCCCTCTTCTGTTTTTAATAGCATTTCCCATTTCTGTTTTGGCTGCACTTCTGTGTGTGTTTTTTCTTTCTTCTCTGATGTTTTTCACAAAAAAGTAGAAGGCAAACTTTACAGTATCAAACTGAAACCTTAATCTGTGCTTTGAATGACTTCAAATTGTCAGAATTAACTGATCCTAGTAAGAATTTCAATTCTCAAGTGGTTCTCATCCAGCTGTCTTCCTGTCCATCCATCATCCCATTGACTTCATCATCCTGCTTAAAGACACCGTGTATTTGCTGTTTTAAAGAATAACGAGTCAATCGGCTTGGAAGAAGTAGAATATCAAGCTGGATTAAGTTGGACTAAGGAGTACACAATATTTACAATGAAATTTGAACTCCCAGAAAACTCAGCTTGCTCAGACTCCTATAATAGAGCAGGAACCAGCCCAGGTCTGTTCAGAGGCTGCAGAGGTTCATGAACTTCACAGACCATGTCAGACTCAGCTGAGAACAAGAACCACATTGCAGGGAAGCAAAATTTTGAAATTTTGTGCCATATCAGTGAAGAAAAAGGTGAAATATCACAAAATTTGGAAATTCAAAGCCATACAACTGGAAAGCAAATAGAGGCTGTGGGTGAGAAATTCAGTAAGATTAACTCCCTTTAGTTTCATGATGCTTTCCAAAGTATTTTATTAAAAACATAAGCAAAAACATCCAGTCTGAAAGTCCAGCAGGTGCCAAATGTGCAGCCAGATGTTTATGGTGATCCCTCCAGCTGGAACAGTCCAGAGTCAGCCAGCTTTGCTTAGACCAAGGATATTCTCAGGAGGAGAGCCCAGACACGAAAATCCTAAATCTCCCCTTCTCACAAACATCACACAAAAATATTAAAAACTTTTGTGTAGCCTGATTTCCAGGGGTGAGCAGAGCTGTATCTTCTGGTGGTGGTGGTTGGAAACATCAAAATGACAGAGCTTTTCTGACATGTGGCTGTTTAATTTGCCTGTCCCTCAGTTTCTGCACCTATTGGAGTTGCCCTGAGGATCATTCCTGGAGCTATTTATTCTTACATACATTATTATGAACAGTCTAGTGCAGAATATAAGGCTTAAAGTGCAGAATATAAGGCTTTAGATCAGCCAAGTTCATAAAGCCTTTGGAGCTCATTACATGGATGGTGGTACAGAAGTGCCGAGAATTGCTGTAAATTTGAATTTCCTGAGGTGTGTTTTCTAAATGCCAATATAAATAGTGCAGGAAATAGTAAAATGAATAAAACACACCACTTCATTCCAGTTCCACTGGGGAAGGCAGGGTGTGAAATGAAGAGCTCTGCTCTCCAGGTGGTGATCTCCATGCACAGTGCAGTGTTTGTCCTGAATTTCATTGCTTTAGGAAAGAATCGTGGAAACTCTTGATTTAGGTGGTGCTTAATGTGTGTTTTATACAACTTGTGTGATACAATCAGTTACCCAGGGAGTCGAGGAGGGAACTTAAAGAGCAGTAAAAGCTTCAGCTGTTGCTGTCTATGCCTGGGATTGGTTTGCTGGGTACACAAATCCCAACATTCCCAGGTCAGCCGGCTCCGGCACCATCCGGCACGATCCCGATGGATCCATCGCCAGCCAGCCCACGGACACACTCAGGGAGCTGGGGCAGCACAGCAGGCTGGGGCTGTAAATCACCTCCCTGCATAGCTGGGAATAGCAATGCACAAGCCATAGGCAAGTATATTAATGTCTCCAGCTATCCATAAATGAAAAATCACGTACAGCAACATTCTCTTTATTGTTATTCCAACAGAGGCCTTTTTCCTCTTTTATTTTTTATTTTTTTACTGGAGCCTCTGCTTGATTTTTTTGAAAAACATTTTATCTTCTCAGAGAGCTTTGGCATATGAGTATTTTTGCCTGTAAATAAAACTTAGTCTCTTTTACATGGATTGAGTGGTTCTGTTTAAGAAAATTACAGCATTAAATTACTCCGTCTTAGTGGACACTGAGAAGGAAGTCATAGGGCCAGTGATTTCTCCAAACTTGGGCAGTCACCTTCAATCCCGAGGAACTGTAGCCACATAGATCCCCATATGAAGAATGTTGGCAAGGTTTTAAATTAAGTGTTTTTAATATGCTTAACCATGCATTTAATTTAAGCTTAATGAGACAGTTATTGTATGCTGACTAAATACCACGAGCTTATTAAAAACATATTTTCAGAGATTAACAGTGATGTAATAGATACATATTTATGCCATCATTGGTAAACTGTTAATACCACATTTTTAATTAATTGGCATGTACTCAATATACAGTAGGGCTCTGGAGATATTTGTTATATTTGCTTTATGTTGATGAAGCACCAACTGGTTTAATGAGGGTTAATTGATCTAACTAACTACTAAAATATACATTTCCTATTCTGTGGTGATCAGGGCTTAAATCAAAGTACATTCAAGCAACCAGAATTTAGGATGTGTTTAACAGGATGATTCACGTGCTTATAGGTAAGTGGGGGTTTAAATAATCTGCTGAGTGGGGAGCAATTAAATTTTCCAAGACATGCCAGAAAAAGAAATGAAACTGAAAAAAAAACAGGCACAGAAATACCAAGCAACAGGTGGGGCATAAGCAGCAAAAGTCTGAATGGCTTTTAGTGCTGTCTCAAATCTGGTCAAGAGATCAAGAGTTACTTTTGGCCGGACTATCTGGGCATGTCTTAATGCTGAGATTAATTCCTGGTGCTTCTGGTGGTGTTCCAATCAGTGACACTTTGCCATGGCCACAGCCAGACCCCACATATACTGACTAACCAGCTGGGCAGGTTCATTCAGCATGTGGGATCTGTTTGGATTAGTCTAAACGAAGCACAGTGTGCTCACCACGGACACCTCGTTCTACATGTGCTGGAATGTGTGTGTGCCTAATGGAAAATCTATGAGCATTTTTGGAGTGGTTAAAACACACTTTCCACTGGTTTTAATTTAATTTTACTTTTTTATGAAGAATCTTAGAGAAAGGGCACAGTGAAAAAGCAATGAAGCCCAAATTGCTGTACATGAAGTTTCATTTCTGGAGAGCCGAGAGATTAATTCACTTGGCTGTGACTTGTTCATTACTACCCCAAGCTAACAAAAAAAATGAAATATCACAGAGAGCAGCTCCTCTATTCTGTGGGTTGTAGCAGTGTCCTCATCACAGGCTACAGAAGAGGAAATACTCTGGTTAATACTCTGACAGTGCTGTACCCACACCAAGCAAATTATTCCATTGCTGCAGTTTTGTTTACTGATCCTGATACAATTGTTTTTTCTGGACCTTATTTTTTTATTATTTTGTATCTGGACAAAGGGCTCATTTTTCAAAGTGTTTCCAGGACTTGTTGAGGATGTGGCACATCATTGATCAGGGGCTTTCGCCCAAGGTGCTGAATCACCCGTTGTCTGTGTGGCTCCCTGACCCAGGGAAGGCTGTCCAGGAGTTTATGTGTGTGCTGCAGGGAAGAATCAAAGGAAATAGGAGAAGGACTCTCTGTTAAGGTGCTTCAGGGAGATGAGATTTGTTCATTTGCATTTTCAGGCTCCAGAAGCCCTCACGGGGGTTACCATTCTGGTAACAACCTTAATTATTCATTTCCAGAAAAAGGAAAGGCGCTGTGTGGGTGCTGGGTGATGGTCAGCCAGACAGAGTGCTCAGGAACATTCCTGCTGCATCCAAGAACCACTGTCACTACCTCTGATCCACAGGGAATGAAGCAAAGGCACAGGACAGCCCCAGAGACGTGGAGGTTTCTGGAGTTACCTTTGCTGTTGGGAAGCACTGACCTGTAGGATCTGGAGTTTAGTGGCTTCTGTCCATTGTCAGTGGGTGGGTGACAAAATGCCATGGTTTTCTTACCTTTCGTAAATCTGTCAATCTTCAACACCTGATTACTTTTTTCTAAGTATTACTTATTGACCAGTCAGTAAAATCAAGATCATAAATGCATCTTCATCAAGGCTTGGATCCAAAGAA
The DNA here is from genome assembly GCF_022539395.1 of Myiozetetes cayanensis. Lineage (NCBI taxonomy): Eukaryota > Metazoa > Chordata > Aves > Passeriformes > Tyrannidae > Myiozetetes > Myiozetetes cayanensis. Next base: position 11,758,762 of record NW_026086826.1, on the reverse strand, counting down.
CTCTTGTGGATCATTATATGTAGCTTGTATCAGTTTGGCAAAATGTAGATCCACATCAAGCCTTGGACTTTGAAAATATGAGTATTTCAGGATTTTGTCTGGATTTTTGGCTCAAGTGCATCTCTAAGAAGGGTAAAAAATAATGACGATAGGAAAGAAGTTGAGTCATCGCCCATGAGGCTGAGAAAGGCCTATAAAAGATCAAAGGTGATATCCTGACACAGGGATATGGAAAAAAAATACTCTACTAAGCCTTTATTTCATACTTAGCTTGTCTGTAACAGTTTACAGCAGAACTTCATAGCATCCATTAGTATTGCTTAAATTTTTTAATGGTTCTGATTTCTTTGTTGATCCTTTTAGTAGAGGGAAAAATGTTAACTCTTAATAAGTGACATGGTATTTTATTCTGAATCAAAAGCCTTTTCTTTGAAAATTACTTAATTAACATTTGCAGGTTCATAACATTTTCATTTATTCCTCTTTTTTGTTTTTAAATGGTTTTTTAAGTTTTCCAGTGATAGTGCTAGAGGTTTCCTAATGTATTAAAAAAACACAGAGTGTGCCCAGTGGGATCTGCAATCTGATTAGCTTTCAGTTTGAAGCTGAAGGAGGAGATTAGGCAGAGAAGGACTGCTGTGCTATTAAAAAGAAAACCTGATTTCTTTTAGCCATTAGCCAATAGAATGAGTACAACTGTCAGCAGAATGGCTAAATATATTACATAGTGAAGATTATCAGGTAAATATTTGAAAATTATGCAACTTTTTGAGCGTGGGATAAGCTAAATTCTGCTCTTGGGGTGACTTTTAAAGCTAGAGTTGTGCTACTGCAACCTGTGGGTGTTGGGATTCTCTTTGAGGAGTCTTTTGTAGTGTTTCATCCAGCTCTGGGCACAATGGGGTCTGGGCATTGGCTAAAGCTCTAAGTTGTTGCCACAGTAAATAACAAAAATAAAACTCTAATCCTACTGAAGTTGCACGAAGCAGCTCCAAATTTATATCTGGAATTTAGTGCGGTGTGGCTTCACTCTGGTGATTTACCTCTTTGTACCAGCTTCCCCCTAAACACTTCCCAAAGCCTTTCCAAGGAGTGGAAGTGCTGCTCTCTCCACTCTGTCCCTTCGGCTGTTCTGAGGGCCCTCTAAACATTTCAAGTGGTAAAAGCTACAATGTCCTACATAAAAAATGGTGTGTCCTGCTCATCTTTCCAGTCTGAGATTTGCCAGTGTTTTGAATACATCCCACGAAGGAAAGGATCAAAAAAAGCACCTTCTCTAATGTTTTCCATGAGGGTAGAATGTAGTTTTGTATCTGATTTAAATACAAGACCTTCAGTGTCTTACCAGCACATCAGTTTCCCACATTTCTGCAGAACTTGACCTTTGTATCCACACGTTCAGAAGTTGTTGTACACTCCACTGAGATCCATTCCCAACTAGAACATACCAGCTATTTAACATGGCCTGTTTTATGAGGATGCATTCAAGTAAAATGTCATGGAAAAACAATTTTCCCCCTGAAAAACAACTGCTTATCTCAGAAAACATCATATTAGGAATTATAGCAGAGTGACAAAGGGGCGTATTCAAGTAGAAATGAAGGGAAACCCTGGAAGAGGAGGGGTTAGTAGTACCTAGAGATGTGGTAAGGGCTCAGAGTTTCCAAATACACTTTTAAAACCCAAAATAATATGTTTAAAACATCAAAAGGGTAGTGCAGTTATTCGGACTGGGGAAGACAATAACTATATGTGAGTATAAAGGATACATATAAATATTTTTCTCATATACCCTGAGCCATTCATTAACTCATACACACACCTCCTGAGATGTAAATAATCATATAAGCTGTTGAATATGTATTTTCTGCACCTGTGTAGCATTAATTTGACATATACATATATACATTTAATACATGTCCATGTCTGCACAGTTAAGAAGCAGGTCTCAGACCTGAAGGCTGTGGGACCGTGCAGAGGTGAGAAGCAAAGTGACAGGAAGCAGATGTTTAAGTTCATCAGTATTAGCAAAGCTCCTAAAGCCTACAGATAAGTGTGTGCTTAAAACCCATTGAGTTCCATAAGAGGAAGGCTCAGAGCTGAAGTTAAGCATATGTTTTGGGGAACAGGGATGGACGGCTGCCGGATGCCACAGCACAAAAATTAAGCATATGTGTACTCTGAGCAGCTCGCAGCCTTTGGTTATAAAGGTTTCTTGCAGGATTTGTATTTATTTGTTTTCCTGTAAAGCATTTTTCTTTCATACAAAAACATTTACAGGCTGGAAATATGAAGCAAATAACATTAGTCTCATTTCATAATCAGGTGATTATGAGTAAGTAAGGGAAGCCTGGCTCTGCCCATCCTGCATTAATTCTCCTTTTCCCCTGCTTTTTTATCCTCACCGAGGAGTTCAAGGGTTAAGCCATCCCAACATGCCTCACTCTCAATTTATAAACCAGAAAATCTTCCATAAATCAAAAGTTACAAACAGACTTTGTAATGTCATAACTCTTGTGACGGCTCTGCCTTTGATTGATTCCTATACATACATTCTGTGTGATTACCATAATGTGTTCTTGGGGGACAATTCCAGCAGGGGAGAAGGAAGGCACAAGGAAAGAAGTAAATAACAAATGGTCCTGACTCCTCCTCATCGAGAGTGATTTCAGTCCAATGTTCCATCATATCAACTGGGAAAGAGAGTCTTAGGGTTTAGGCAATCAATTACAGATATGTGTAGAGGCAGACACAATCATTTCCCTGATTGTCACCAGTCCAGAGCAGTGACACAGGGAAGTGATCCATCAGTCTATTCCCACTGACAATCAGAGAAAGATGGCAGACACTTGTAGACTAACAGGCACCTGGATTGGCTGGCTTGGGAGATTGAAAAATAGCTGGATTTCAAACATAGCTAAACCTTTAAATACCTCTGCTGGAAGATTTCAGACATTCCTAGAAAACATTTAGAGCTATTACAGGAGTCGCTCCCATTACGGTGGGTGGGGAGGAGGGTAAACCTGCTTTCAAGTGCATTAGAATAGATAGAGTGAAGTAATCATCCTTTAGCCAGGAATATCAAGGTCCTTTCTGATTTGCAGGCTTTTCCTTTCTTCTGCTTAAATGCTGTGTTTTTAATAGGTAACCTATTTTCTTAAGCAAAGAACAGAAAATTAAGTCATCTGTGATCAGAAATTCAGCATTAGATTTAGAGGGCATTGGTTCTATTGCTTAAGGCTGATTTTTCCTCAGTGGACAGGGGGTTATTTATATTAAAAATCGTCATGGACCATCTGCAGCAGAGTGCAAAGCTCAGAGTATGGTTGGTCCACTGGCCTGAGAAATCCCATCTTATAATAACCTTTATTGAAGTTGTCAGAGCCCTACAGAAAAACAACCCACGCATTCACTGGGTCTTTAGTAGCCTGCCAATTTCAGATTTCATGTATTTATTGTTTTCTTCTAATAGCAAATTTCTTTTAAAATATTTTTAAAACCAGCAGAATAAGAGAAAGCACTTGTTGACTGGTTGAAACATAAACCACAAAGCAGCATCCCATGTGCTGTGCAGGGCTGACTGCAAGCTCAGGACCACTGGAGAAGCATCAGCTGTTGACATCCCAGTGCTAAATGACTGATGTTTTGGCATTGGGAACTTCCCAGGCACATCTCCTATCACTCCTCCCCTGGCAGCTCTTCCCTTGATAACTGAGAATCCCAAACTCAACACCTGCAGGCAGAGAAGCCATGTCGAGGACTGTGCCTGGCTGTGTCCCTCCTGCCCCACTGCTGCAGGCTTCATCTTCACCCTGATTTGTGATCCTCACCTTCCCAAAAATCCCTGTTAGTGTTGGGTTTTCAGGCTGGACTCTGAAGGAAGGGATGCTGTGCTTAGGCTGGGGAAAGGCAAATCCCCCTGAAGGCACAGGTAAATTAAGTGAAAATCTGGCAGATCCCAGGGAGGTGGTGAAATGAGGAGCTCTGCCAAAGCCTGGAGTGTGGAACTGCTGGGTGAGGAAGCAACCTGCCCTTGAGGCACATGGAGTTGGGATTTGATGCTGTACCCCGACAAAGGATGTATTTTTGGCAGCCCAGGGAAGGAGGGAGGTTCACAGGCGTGTTTGGTCCTCCCACCCCTGAGCTTCCATTGGAGGTGGAGATGCTCCCCCAGGGCTTTTATTAAAGCAGCCTCTTTCATCTACCTGATGGGTATGGTGGCATCCAGCACTTCCCTTGAGGCTCCCACCCCTAAAATGTTTCTGCTGCTCCCACAGCTTTACACCCTCTTTCACAGCAGGAAAGGGAGCTGCTCTTGCTCCATGTTGGGGCATCCTCAACCCTCTCCCAGAGACAGGACATGCCGAGTATGATATTTATTGAGATACATATATATAAATATATATGAGATATTTGTTGATGTCCTGAGAGCCATGTATATTAAACCTTGATCTGTCTTCCCAGTCCTCAAGCACTCCAAACACATGGAAACATCATGTTTTTGGTGGATTTTTTGTGAAAACAAAATCCAGGGGCTCCCATTTTGAACAGAGCCAGGCCCCCTCTCTAGGACATCGCTGACAAAGTTCTTGGATAACATTAGTCTGACGGCAAAATGTATAAAATAGGATTTATTATTAATTCATGAAGAGCTTTGATATCTTATCTATTGCTCTTCTCTTGTAATGATTTTTAATGTCATCATGGTTTTTAATTTTGCATGAAACCCACCGTCGTCTGTTTTCATTTGTTTGGTAAACCTTGTCTGTTTTATTAAGAAAATCCCAAGGCTTCTGTGGGTATTTGTGCAACAATAAGAATAAAGAAATGTTAATAGTAATTTGTTTCTAGTTCAATGCAACATTAATTTCAGCACTACATTATGAGTATTTTATTTTTATAATTCCTCAACCCAGGGAAATATACTTCCCATTCCCAAAATCCAGTAATCCAAATGAACAGTGAAAAATCCTCAGTGTCCTAAGATCTTGTACAAACCTTAAGTTACCTTTTATTTACTATATATGCTACTGCAAGCCAATAGGAACCATAACTCCATTTAGATAATAATAATCAAATTATCCAAACCTGGGAGAACATGTTTTATAGATTTTGGTCTAAATTTAATACAAAAATGCAGTAGTCCTTGTTTGGAAGAGTTTATTAAGGGTTAGCAAAGAAAAAGCTTTTTCAATAGTCTATAACTCTCTAATGGCCTTTTTCAAATAAAATGGGAAAGAATTTGCAAAGAAACCTATATCAGTGAGCTGCAATTGTAACATTACAGTACAGGTCTATAAATCTTGACATGTTCAGAAGATTGCCTAAACCAGCAATACAATCTGTCCAAACCTCATTGTCTCCACGACCAGCCAGACTCATTTTAAGAAATGTATGTGGTCTTCAACCTAATTTTATCACCTTCATTTGTAAACTAGTCAATCAATCAAAGCATCCTGTGAGTCTAAATAGAAAAAGGAGTGCATTTTCATGCATTTCCAGACAGCACAGTCAAAAATTAATCTACACTTGATCAGACATTCCTTGCCCTCATCTCAATAGACCATCATTAGGGTCAGCAATGTATATTAAAAATAGAGTTGCAGGGAACTGTTCACCAGGGACTCTTTGCGAGGTACCTGCTGCCAGATCCAGGAGCTCTCTGTGAGAGAGGGCTGGGCTTATCCAAGGAAGAGCAGCTTAAAAACTGACTTAACAATGGGGAATGGAGGATTATCAGGAATGCACATGCTCCACTGTCTGTTTTTGCACCCTGAGCACAGAGGATAACGCTGATGGAATGTGCAGTGGGATCCAGAGGAGACCTCACCTCATGATCCCTTTGCTATGTTATGGACTATCTGTAGACATAGTTCCTATGTATTTTCCTACTCATCCATGTATTTGTGTGTGATGAGACTGAGGCTGGGAGGTTTGTGCTGGGGAGATGGGCAGTGGGTATGCACTGTGCCCCAAAGCCCTAATTCCTCCTTTTCCATCAAGGAGTTTATGGCCCTCGTTACTGGGCACATTTGGTGCGGTGCTGTCCTGTGGATATAACAATGTAGGTTGGGACTGACCCCTCCTTTCCCTTGCAGCTGCTTTTCTCACCTCAGGCAACACCAAAAAAGCAGTAAATGCCCTAATGAGTCTTGTAGGGATTTCCAGTTGGTGCTGGAATTCTGTGCAAACAGCAAAACCACCGACTGCCCATGGGGAGCTGTGTCTGAGCAGCCCCTGGACCCTGAGCTGGGACTGTTGGGGTGGCACAGGCAAGAACAGCCCAAAATTGCTGGAGCTGTGCCAGAGAAGGCAACAAGCTGGGGCTGAGCAGTGTCAGAGGATGCAGCACATCCTGGGTTTTTTGGGAGTGTAAGAAAAATTCCAGAATGAGACACATGGTGCCTGAAGTCCTCTTTCCACCTTCCAATCCTGGTTTTCTCTTGCTGCCCCACACTGCAAAACCTTATTAACTGGCTGGGGAACACTTTCCCCAGAGGTTTTTACTCCCCTAATTAAAGCCAGAGCACAGAGGGTGCTGTTCCTCTGGGAAGAGGGTCCTGGGCTTCTGCTGGGAACCTCTTAGCACAGTGGCAATGTGCTGGATACGTGGTGGATGCAGTGGGTGGATGCGATTGATGATTGTGTGATACTTGGCCATCTGCCTCCTGTTTGCTGGAGCGGGTGACAACCTTGGCAGCAGGGTCAGGATGAGGCAGCTCCCACACCATGTAGGGGCCTGTTCCCTCCAGGTGTAAATCCAGAGTGGGGTGGGGCTTTAGAAATAAAAACACCACCCCTTTTTTTTTTTTTTTTACACCACCCCTTGGGAGTTCTCCAGCGAAGGCTGAGCAGGACAGATGGTTTCACACCCAGCGGCACGATGAGGTGGGGTTGAGAGGAGGAGCTGCCTTGGGAGGCTGCAAGAGAGACCCTGCCCTGGACACCTTGAAGACCTCCCAAAAGCTTGGGACTTCAGAAAAAATTTACCCAGTGCTTTGCAGGCTTATTAGTCCATAATCCCTCACCATCAGTCTTGGCAAGAAGGAAACGCTGAATTTCCAGGGAATGTACAGAGACTTTACAGATGATTCCTCCTCTTTTCAAGTTTTTTTTCCACAAGGGGTCATTGCAGAGCAGAGCAAGGATGACTTCAAAATTAGGTGATTTTTTTCCTTTTCTAAAGTGAGGTAGACACTTAGATGCAATTATTTTAACTGGAATTGTTAACACTATTCATTTGTAGCTGAAAAAACACCATAATGTCTTAATATTAATTATTTGGTTGGTGTTCAAATCAACTACGTTTAGACTGAGTCATATTTTAGTATAACTACATTTAAAAAAATAAAAAGAGGTAAAATATGGAAAAAAATTCGGAGAATTGCCTCTATGTATAAATGAAGCATTTAAAAATAAGTGCAGATTTCTGTGAAGTAATTAGGATAAAAAGAGAAGATTGAAGATGAGGTGTTTCTGAACTGAAAATTAAATTCAGCCTTAGAACATCTAAAGAGCAGATCAGAAGCGATTGTAAACCATCAAACTGCTGCTGAGTGCCAGAGAACTGCTTCATGTTATGTTTCTTTTTTCTTTCCTTTTGTTTGGCAAATAAAGCCTTTTCAATAATTCACGCAAATGGCTTGATAAATACAAATAATTGAGCGTATTAAGCTTAAAAACAAAAACATATTTTATCATATGTAACTTAAAAAGTAATCATATAATTAATGGGTGAAAAACAGAGAGAAAGATTGCCAGAGATTAAGATTAAGCCCTGCAGAAGAGAATGTTCTAAGTAGAAATTGGTTTAATTAATAGCACATTTTACATAATGATTACAGTGTAATTGCGCTGACTAGCAGAGTGTCATTAAATATATCCATGCTCCTTTACAACACCCTAAGGCTAAAAATAATGAGTTACATTGAAAATCACTATGCAACAGGTTCATAAATAACATTTAAGCCTATACAAGGCGAATACTTATAAATAATAAATATTTGCCTTTTGTAATTGAAGAAAAAATGACAGCCTTCTTTTTCTGCCCCCCTGTAGATTGTCATGTTATAATGCTGCAAAGATTTTTTCCCCTTGCGTTCTCTAGAAAGTGCTGAATAATTTATTCAAATGCTAATATTCCACATAGTCTGACTTTGAGGAACAAATATTCCTCCATAAAGAATAAATGCCAAGTTGCTTATTACCAGCTTCGTTCTACTTTGCATCGTGCAGTCCCCAAAAAACGATCACAGCCTATTCCACATGTCAGAGGAAGTCAGTGGCCAGATTTTCTTCCAGAATAGTTACATTGCTTTTTTTTTTTTTTTATTTTTTAAAAATTACCCCTTCTCCCAAAATGTTCATCACGCTCGGAGCTGTTATGTAGCAACAGCTGCTCCTCAGCTCCAAAAAGGACGACATCATAAACCTGATAACTTTTTAATCTCCAGGTTTTCTCTGGTGGATCAGGAGGATCCAATAAAAGCGGGTTTGATTTCATATCAGCGCTGGGCTGACATTTGAAAGACCCCCAAATGGTTGATGCTTAGTTACCGACACAGCAACCTCTCCAATGTCAAAATAAAGCAACAGAAAGCTCCACCCGGGAGCTGGGAATGTTCTGGAGCGCTCCAGCCTTGCCCTGGGTTGTAGCTCCCTGCCAGGGTCATCCCAAGGCAGGACTGGTTGGGTGTTGCCTTCTCCAGAGGCAGAATTGGGGTGATAACTCAAATATTAGGGGAAAAAACCCCTCTTTGAGTCCAGAGGTTTTCCATACTCTGTGTGTCATCCTCCCAGCCCACAGAGCTGAATTTTGGTCTCAGGTGAATCAACAACGGCAACAAAAATGAAGGAATTTCACCTAAGTGCACACTGAACACTGGAAAAACACACATTTTAATGGTAATGAGATTTCTTTTGGCATTCTCACGCTTCTGGTAGGTTTTGTAATATTAGAACCAGAAACCTTATATTGCCTGGGCACTGATAAAACAAGTGTGAGCACCTACAGAGATAAAAACAACAGTTTGGTACCAAGAAGAAAATACTGTGTTTGTTTCAACAAAACATTCTCTGGGTTAGGGTAGAAGTCTGATAATGCATAGAAAGATTTTTTTTTTTTTTAATGATACAAACCCCAATTGTCCATAACCATTTATTCATGTTTTCTCTACCACCAAAGTGAACACAGGTAAAAGTTCCTTGTTCCAGTCAAACATTTTTTCCCCGTTTTATTGAAGCAGGACTGATACACCTTCCTATCCACTGCAATATGACCCCTTTTTGTCATTGTCCTAAACACTGTGCAGAAGATGAACATATAGATATATTTGAAGAGTTTGGTGAAGCAAAGTAGTTAATTTTAATGGAATTTAATTCCATTTTAATGGAATTTGCATAGTGGCAGGACAGATCACTAGGACCATTTCCTGGTTTTCTGTAGAAAACTACATTTGTATCGTTGTTGACCATCTTTTCTTTATTTCTCATCATTTTTACAGCTTGCAATATCCCACTGGGATCTCCAGAGCCCACTTCACTCCTCACAAAGTGCAGGCAAAGGCAGGAATGGACTTCCCATGGGAATCTGAGCTGAGGTGGCTGCAGAGCAACTGCTCCTTCCATATCACACCAGGAATGCCTTCATCCCACCAACCAACCGTGCTGGCAGCCCGGGAGGTAAGGAGGGAGGTAAGGAATGCTGCACATTTCCCCTTCATCACAGGGGCACTGACAAAGCTTAGCTCAGGTCACTGCTGCTGCACCCACAGGTCAGAACTGGAGGGAAAAATATCCAGGGATTTTAATCCTTTGCCTTTCCTGAGTTTCCTGACACAACAGTGGGTGTATCCAGCCATCACACCTGGGAATTCCTGCCATCACTGTGGGAATCATATTATGGTGTCAGTGTTTGGAATTTTATTGAAGATCCCAGAAATAATAATTTTCCTGCTTTTCCACGCCCCCTCCAACACCCGAGATGTGTGACCTGAGAGCCTTGCCTTACCTTGGGGGGCAATTCTGAGTGCAAGCAGAAGTCAAGAAAGCAGATTTTAACAATTAGCACTTTTTAATTGTTCCATCTTTGCTCGTTGTTAATGCTGGATCAAATAGCAAAACAAATATGCTGAAATTCTTCCCTCTGTGGTAAAATGTTTGGGTTTACCTGTACTCCCCAGGCTCCAAAAAACAAGGAGATCAAGAATTACTTCCCCTAGACCTTGGAGGGGATTGCAGCATTTTGTAAAAATCACAAACCCATGTTTTTACAAATAGATAGTTTGTCCCTCAATTATCTTTTTAATACCTTAATTAATTACCCAAATAATTTAAAAAATCATACCTGATATAGGAAATGTAATGCATTTATTTGGATCCAGATCCAGAGCCTGCTGATATCAGAGGTCCTACAAAGGCAACCCTTTTTATTATCATTATAGAAAAAAAAGCAGGGATGTTTTTTGCCACAGAAAAAGGAATAAAACTCCTGCAGATTAAAAAAGTTTCAATTTGCTTAGCTGCATTAAGACAAAACAGCCCTGCAAAAGTACAAAAGGGCAGGATTTAAAACAAGAAGAAAGGTTAAGAAAGATTAAGAAAGAATGTCTTCCCCTGTTTATTCACTTCTGCTGGGCAATAATCTAATTTCCAGTCTCACGTCTCTATTTCAGCCCACATATGGCAGTAATATTGGATCTTCAGCAGTGCAGCTTAACCATGACTAAACAGGTTGATGAATGTCATGCATCTTATCATCATACATGCATATTTTTAAATATAATTCACTTTTGATCTGCACCCTTGTGCAGTGGTGAATGAAAACAGTTAAGATTTCTTCCACTGTCTGCCTTTAAATGTATTAAACAGCCCTGCTGTCAATAGATTATATTCTTGTACAATGATAATAGCCCAAAAAACTAAGAGGCCTTGTCAGGAATTGCAGTTGTCACAGTTTGATGCAAATGATTTTACTTGGTGTTCATCTGCTGCACAATCAGCTCATAATCTGGATATACATCACAGCATGACATGGAAATTTCCTGCTACTCTGCTTTCATTTCCAGAGGCAGCAATCAAATGAAAACCATTCAACCTCACCAAAATGTATAAATAATTTTCATTCAAACATATTAACAGTCAAAATATGAGAATTTATCACAGAGCACTACGCCTTTTAAGAAGCAATAAAGACTTTACTTTTTAAGCATATTTCTACTTAGAAAAGTAATATGAACAGTAAGTTGTGAGTTTGAAAGAGGATTTAAAAGTCCAGACATGGCACCAAATCTTCAGACTTAAGTGTGTTGATGCTGCTTTGCTCCACACGCTGCTTGGGAAAAAACAGCCTAGAAGAGGGTTGGGAAAAGGGGGAACAAGGGGTACTGTTCAAATGACTGCTTTCCCCTCAGATTTGCCCCCTAAAAATAAACATAAGTATTCAAATACAAAGAACAGAAAATAAAATCCTGTGGCACAGAATCTGGTGGTACAGCAAGCAAGATTTCCTTTATTTATTCCTTCATTTTCATTTATACTCCAGATTAGATTTTAATTTATTTCAGTTTAAGGATCTTTTTGTTTCGACCACCATCAGTATTTAAAGGGATGTTAGGGCAGGAACACCCTCAAAAGGACCTCTTTTAAAATGCATCCTGAGAAATTCAAACCAAAGGAGGATCAGGCTGAACTCCAGTTCCACCAGTGCCAGCTGTCAATTATCTCCTGTTTGATCCCTTTTTGGTCCAGTGGAAAGTGTTTCCTCCCATGGCAGGGGGTTGGAATGATGATCCTTGAAGTCCCTTCCAACCCAAACCAGTCTGTGATTCTGTGGTGAAAATAACAACTGAAGAAGGCAAATATTTGCCCTGCCTGCCTGGCTGTGGGAGATGCAGGTCTGGGAGCATTTTCCAGCTGCATTCCCAGTGGGTATGGTGCATGGGGTTACTGGGAGCATTGGGACACAGCACCGTCCCTGCTGTGCAGCATCAGGGATGAGAAGGGAGAACCTGGAGGGTATTTTGTGTGGAGTCCCTGTGCAGTCACGCTGCACTTACTGCTGAAATGAACCCTTTTTGGGTGCAGCAGCCACAGATTTGCCCTTCTTCCCAAGCCACACTTCCATGCCGCTGTTTTCCCCAAATCCATTCACCCTGGGGAATCACTGAGCTCCCTGGAGCATCTCCAAGGAGAACAATTCCCTGCAAAGCCAAGGAATGCAGGAACAAAGGATGGTTTGCTGTTCTTATTAACGGTGGTGCTGAAAAAAATCGCTGCCTCCCTATAAATTGGGTGCTTTTTTTGAGAAACAGGTAAAAACTGCTAAGATGACAGTTTTTCCCATTTTTCCAGTGAGTGTGTCTGAGGAAGTAGAAGTGCAATAACCTGGGGTACAGCAGGCTCAGCCATTTGAAATAAAACTTTGCAGTACTAATGTTTTTGTAACTGCTTTCATATTGTAATGATATTTTTCCAAGCACTGGTTTTATTTGATCTTAAATACCTTTTTGGGAAAGTCCAGTGAGCTGACTCTAATAAAATCATGCTATTGAAAAAAGGTTTAAGTGGAATGTTCAGAATAAATTACAAAACTGCATGCAAGAATACCAGCTAGTGCTGCAATAAAAATCTGGAAATGAGGATTCTTGCAATATATTTTAAAGAAGTAGTATACTTTTTTTTTGTTCATTTTTTTCCACAGAATGTTTCATAATAGAAAGCCTTCACAACGTAAAAGAGGGTGAATGAAAAACGAATGAATAAACTGCCAAAGAAATTGCATTTAAAAAAAAAACTTGACTTTTTTTTTTCCTGGAGAATATATTTCATATCATTTTCAATAACTTTTGGGAGATAATAGGAAAAGTAATTCTGTTCCATTTTGCTGTACCAAAATACTTAAATTACATCATAGTTCGACTGTCAGATCTCACTCTCTCACACACACACAAATGTACAGACCCTCTGTATCAGGAGCTGAGGTCCATAAAAAACAGTCCATGTAAGGGGCTTCCAGGATCAAACCAAGGCTTTTCATAGTCTTCCTCTCTCCTGTAGATCCCACAGTCAAATTCCTGGGGTTGAATACAACTCTAGGAGTACATCAGGAGGGACTCACTTCTACACAAGCATTGTTCTCTGTCTGGTTTCTGCCAGGGATCCCCAGAGAACTGGGGAAGGCTTTCCCAGTTGTGGCATGTCTGTGTTTGGAACTGGAAGCCCAGGACTCCTGGTGAGGTGGTCACACAGTGCTTTGGTGCTTTGGACCCAGGTAGAGGAGCAAAAGCTGTGACAAAACACTGGCAAAGCTGGGTAAGCACCCACAGAACCCCACAGCCGTCCACAGGTTCTCATCCTCTTGCTGGATTTCCATGAGGGTTTGCCAGGATTGTCCACATGCCATGTTTGAGCTGCTCTGCTGTAGCTGCATGGACATCCCATCAGCTTGAGAGGCAGAAAGGACCCCCCAGCCCCCCAGCCTGGGGTGGTGTCCTGCAGACAGCTCATCCAGCACTGCTCTGATTGAGTGAGGTGTCAGCTGTAAAGAGGGTTCTGATGGAGGACACTGATGCAGGTGACAGTGTGACAGGTGCAAGGAGGGATGTGTGCTTAAATATTAATCCCCAGCAGCCATAATGCCAGTCCTGATCTGTTCTTTTCCTTTTTTAAGAACTTAATACGAACGAGAGACTTGGTGCCTCGTTGTTCTGTTCCTCCACTTGGACTCTTTGGTGGGCCCATGTGGAGGATGCCAAGGGATGAGGAAGGAGCCAAGCAAAGGGACCCACATTAGCAGCTCTTGGCTGGAGCAGGAATCCAGCCCTCACCTCCACTAGTGCTGCTGCTTCTGAGTCAGTTAATCCTTCATTTGCCCTCTTTCCAAGAAGCAAATGATATTTATTTCCTTAGCTCCTCAGAGAATGTTAAACACTGATTTATAAAATGGACATTGAGCATTTTAACAAAGAAAAATAGTTGCTCAGAATTTTTTTGAGGCTTGATAAACAAAAATGAGCTTTGGCCAAAGCATATTGGGTGTGCTTTTTTTCCAAGTTTAACAGGAACTACTGGAAATTTCGTGTTATGGTTCAAAAAGATACAGCAAAGGCTGGTAGCCATTGCCATCAGCCCTGCCTTAGTTGCTGGAGTTCACTGTGATGTCTATAAAAATGAAAAAAACAACAAACAATTCCTGTCCATAAGGGAGAAGTTGGAGATTTTCAGAAATTAGGGAGCTCCTGTGGCAATAACAGCCATTCAGGGTCCAGGGAGAATCCTTCAGATGTTTTTGCAGCGCCCAAAACTGTGATCCAAGAAATTGGATCCAATTGTGATTCCTCTGTAATTTCGGTGCCTAAGACATCTAAAACCTGAAGGCATTTCTGCTTCCCTAAGAATTTACAAGACTGCATCTACATGGAGATGGAGACTCCAACCCCCTGAGACACTGAGCACTCCTCTCACACCCTGTGGGTAACTAGACAATCATTCAGTTGCTTGGAGGGAAACAGGAGGGAATGGGACTTTGAAATACTGCACTTCAAAGTTCTGATGGAAACATTCCAGAGAGAACCACTGAAAGCCAAAGGAAGAAGTAATTTTCTTTATGGAGCAGCTTTGCCATGTCCTATTCTAATTCACACTTTTTAAAATGGGGAATAAATACTTACTCCACAGATTTTAATGACCACTCATATTTTTATTTCAGTACCTTAAATATTTTTCTTTCAACTCTAGGAGGGGAAAGGGGCAGCACATTTCATGCTGCAACCCCTGGATTTTCTGCTGTCTCATTTGGGCACTCCATGAAAATTTTGCTGGAAGCACCAAGGAATCCAGAGCAGCTCTGCTGAAGAGCAGGACTGTTGGTTGTCTTCTGCCCAGTCAGTCCAGGAATCAGTCCCAGGTGAGCCATGCCTTGTATCCTTGCACATGAGTGGGATCCCTCTGCTGTGCCAGCCTCCACCACATCATTTCAGTTGCAGGAGGAGGTTCCCCAGGAAAAGTGTCATAGAATCAGAGAATTGTTTTGATTGAAAAGACCCTCAAGACCATTGAGTCCAGCCATTCCCCCAGCGCTGCCAAGGCCACCACTGCCCCATGTCCCCAAGGGCCACATCCACACGGCTTTTAAATCTCTCCAGGGGTGGGATCTCTACCACTGCCCTGGGCAGCTCTGCCAGCCCTTTCCAGGATAAAATTTTCCCTAATATCCAGTCTAAGCCTCCCCTGGTGCAGCTTGAGGCTGTTTCTTCTTTAGCAAATGTAATCTGAAGTGAACCTCCACAAGTAATTTAGTCCTACTCTCAGTTATCCTTGAAAGGTCAGATCACCCTGATATCTTACAAGGGTATTTGTGTGATTTTAAAGCCCAGAATTTACTTGTGGCTCAATGTGATATAATAATAATTAAAACAGTATCCTGACACTGTAGTGGTATGTGCAGGAAACAGTATTTCTTACACCATTAACTGTACCTGAGGTACCAGAGATGATCAGATATAGGTTCATATGTAGGTTCATACATAAAGCCCTGTTTTCTGTATATTAATTACATGAATTATACTATAACCCTTGGATGTGAAATATGTTCATGGGCACACAGTATACCCACAGTTCATTATTAAAGTTGCATAATGAAACACATTTAAGTCAGGAAAAATGTACTGATGTTTTCTGGGAGATGCTTGTTGGACTCACTTGTGCCTCTTTCAGCCTCTGGTATCTCATCATCTCATTGTGAATTTTGTTTTCTTCCGGATTCTTTGATATGTTACCTCAATAATGTTGAGGGGGTGTTTAATAATGTTTAAAATCCTATAGCAATAGTTCAAGGCCAGGCTGGACAGGGCTGGGAGCAACCTGGTCTAGTGGAAGGTGTCCCTGCCCATGGCAGGGGGTTGGAATGAGATGAGCTTTAGGTTCCTTTCCAACACAAACCATTCTGGGATTCTATGAATGGTAACCTGCCAGGATGCACATGGAGCAGCTCGTGGATAATTTTACTTTCCAGAAAGTTTCCTTGCAAGAAGCAGATGACAGGACAGATACCTCAGATCTTACTTCAGTATCTAGGGGAAGGCTTGTTGCAGTGGGCCAGGCTTTTCTGACTCAGGTAGGTCACGAGGAAAAAGATGACGTGACATGTTAATATGCAATAGCTGTGAAATTGGTGCCTCACACTACTGCCAGATTTGATCCATTTTACTCTACTCCAGGCTGTTCTTGGAGCAAACCTCAGTCTCCAACCATCCATCTCTTAT